>NC_066523.1:21368177-21388177 GCF_024679095.1 Eriocheir sinensis | reverse complement strand
TAATTACTTCCCTAAACAATACAGGTACAAGGGTCGCCCAGGCTTGACGTCATCTCGTAAAATGACAATAATTCCATTTTTATATTCACAGTGCTGCCGTAACGGATTTAAGAATCTGAAGTTGATTTCAAAAGAGAGACGTAATTCACTTTGGGCGCTGAATACTGGAACAGTTATGAACTCAGAATCAAAGGCGAGATTGAGCCGCCGAGGGTGGCTGGCGAGCTGGGCTTCAGGGTCGCGGTGGGGCGCCTGGGGCCAGGGGCAGGACCCGGTGGCGTGTGCGGGGCAAACGAAGGACGTATGAAGACCAGGGGGACAACTTCCCTCATTTTCAGAGATCAGTGCCGGTCTGGATGGAGAGCCGAGGAAAAAATATTGCAATTGAAAGACGGAGACGGGAAGGTAAATATGAACAGAGGAAATAGTAAAACTCTTTACGTGCCACAGTGCAGGGCGGTGCCACTTGAGAGGCATCTGTAAACACACACACACACACACACACACACACACACACACACACACACACACACACACACACACACACACACACACACACACACACACACACACACACACACACACACACACACACACACACACACACACACACACACACACACACACACACACACACACACACACACACACACACACACACACACACACACACACACACACACACACACACACACACACACACACACACACACACACACACACACACACACACACACACACACACACACACACACACACACACACACACACACACACACACACACACACACACACACACACACACACACACACACACACACACACACACACACACACACACACACACACACACACACACACACACACACACACACACACACACACACACACACACACACACTCACACACACACACACACACACTCTCTCTCACTCACTCTCTCTCTCTCTCTCTCTCTCTCTCTCTCTCTCTCTCTCTCTCTCTCTCTCTCTCTCTCTCTCTCTCTCTCTCTCTCTCTCTCTCTCTCTCTCTCTCTCTCTCTCTCTCTCTCTCTCTCTCTCTCTCTCTCTCTCTCTCTCTCTCTCTCTCTCTCTCTCTCTCTCTCTCTCTCTCTCTCTCTCTCTCTCTCTCTCTCTCTCTCTCTCTCTCTCTCTCTCTCTCTCTCTCTCTCTCTCTCTCTCTCTCTCTCTCTCTCTCTCTCTCTCTCTCTCTCTCTCTCTCTCTCTCTCTCTCTCTCTCTCTCTCTCTCTCTCTCTCTCTCTCTCTCTCTCCCCCCCGCCCTAGCTGCAGGACATGTGCTCCAAATCCCTCAAACCTCACTACTCAGGGATAACACACTAGAGCAACGCGACTGCATACGTGTCTCTGTTTAATAAGGACGCATACTGCAATACCATCATCTCTAATACCATCATCAGCAAGCAACATGGACTCGTCTACCTCTGCACTCGAGACAACACGTGTGGAAAACAAGAATGAACCTTCCATGGCAAATCCTACCACAGAATACCTTCACAACCTCACCAAAGTGCAACTGCAGAAACACTGCCGCAATATAGGACTAACAAATGTGTGGGCCAACAAAGATCAGCTCGTGGAAATGATAATGGCAAACCACAGCGACGGAGCTCCTTCACCGTGCAGCACATCGACAACCAACAAACGCTGTAGTGTTAACAATCATTCTTGTGAACGCAGAAGTCCAGCATCTCTCAACAGCGAAAGTGAAAGTGAACGTGCTGTGTACCCCCGTAGTGAACCCATCTGTGCAGCATCTCAGAGCAGTGATCGTGACAAAAGTCCTGCATCTCTCAACAGCGAAAGTGAAAGTGAACGTGCTGGGTACCCCCGTAGCGAACCCTTCTGTGCAGCATCTCAGGGCAGTGATCATGACAAAAGTCCTGCATCTCTCAACAACGAAAGTGAAAGTGTAGCATCTCAGGGCAGTGACCATGACAATGTTCTCTCACACGGCAGTAACTCAAACTCAAGTAATGACTCTCAAGAACATACTGTGAATCACAAGAAACTGGAGTGTGAAATACATAAACTGTACGGAATGCTGCAAAGTATGAACAACGAAATCGAACACTCATACGAGGAAATAAAGAAAATGAACACCTGTTTCCATCATTTGGATGAACGCCTAACTAAACTTGAAAGGATCATAAGTAGAGGAGGTCATAGTGACGTTAATACTGAGGTCAGAAATACGGTGAGCCTAACTAGCCTAAACCACCGTATCAGTGATCTGGAGGAAAAAGCGAGTGAAAACACACAGGCAAGTGGTAATACAAGTGATGTGCACCAGACAACACAGCCTAATCATGACCCTCCAGTGAAAAAACATCTAATTCTTGGTGACGTCAATCTCAGCAACATCCAGGTATCCGATGTATCAGACAGCTGGAGTGTGAGAACATTAGGGGAGGCAAACTATGATCTCATGAGCTGCTGGGTGAAAGAAAAACTCTCCTGGTCTCTGGCCACTTGCATATTCTACGCTGTTCTTTTTGACATTCTGGAAAGATCCGAGTACACAGTAGCCCTGGATAACCTCGGAGCCTTGATCAGTGAACTAAAAACGAAAAACGAAAACATGGACATTTATGTTAGTCAGCTGGTGCCAAGCCTGCAGAGCGATACATTGCAGGCCAAAATAAATGACTTCAATGAACACCTACAAAAATGGGGTAATGAAAATGAAATACCCATCATAAACCCTGACCCGCTATTCAGGCTGGGGGATGGTAACATTGATGAGGATTGCTACTACGCTTATGGCCAGCACCAAGGATCCATGCTGATCAGACTAGGGGCCACAAGACTACTTCGTGCCATGGCTGGCCAGTGTACACCTCTCCAAGGACACATTAACAAGGAAAATCTCAAAAAACATCTCCAGTCACACTACCTCCACAAACATCCTAACAAGCAAACACAGAGGACACCTGGCCACCCCCCCACCCCCACCTCACCAGCACGCCAGGTGGACAGCGACGGATGGAGAAGGGCGGGGCGGCGCACCTACTCTAATCCTTCTCGCCACCCCCATCCTCACCCTGCTGGGAACCACGGAAGGCGGAACAATGACCTTAATCCTCCGCGCCACCCCCACCCCTATCCTCATGGGGGCCACGGAAGGCGGGACAGTAACCTGACAACACCTGGTCCCACACCTGACGATAGGAGGGGCACTAACCCTCACTACCCGACCTCCCACCTCCGATATGACAACTCTCAACAGCATCTCTCCCATGGATGGACTAGAAGCCACCCCCACCCCCACACCCAGAGCTCCACACCATCACCACCACCGCAACCATGGCCACGCAGAAGAGGAGCGTGCTACAACTGTGGGGAAACAAACCACACGCAAAACACATGCAGGTTTGACCATAAAATACGGTGCACATGTTACCAATTAGGCCACAAAAATAGACTATGTAACTTCTACAGAGGATAGGTCATTGGCGAAGAAGACGTTGCCGTTGAACATTATAGTAAAGCTAAGGACGGTCTCTCCATAGAACACATCAATGCCCAATCTCTTCTATCTAGCTTCGAGGAAATAAAATTACTATTATATGACCGTGATATTGACATTCTCTGTGTTAGTGAGACTTGGCTTCATCAACAAACACCTGACTCACTAATAATAATACCAGGTTACAATTTATTTCGACACGATAAGGGCCGCGGAGGTGGAGTGTGTCTTTATGTTAAGGATAATCTAAGCTCCAAGATCATTACACCAGATGTTGAACCCTGTACTGGAATCGAAAACATATGGATCACAGTTCAAAGCAGAAAACTACCATCAATCATTGTAGGATGCTTATACAGACATCCCAAAGCCCCCGCTACCTCATATGATTATCTAATGGAAGTCTTCAAGCACGTTAACCTAAGAAAGAAACCCATGTATGTGTTCGGCGATCTTAACGATAACCTTCTAGTTAACAACAGCAACCTGCAGAAAATAATTGAAGCTTGCGGTTTATTCCAAGTAATAAGTAAACCAACACGTGTCACCCCCCAGTCTGCCACACTACTTGATGTCCTAATCACAAACAAAAAAGAAAGTATTGTTACCTCTGATTGCCTTCCCAGTACTATCGCAGATCACGACATGATTATCTCAAAATTCGACATTAGCAAACCCAAACGAACAAAAATAAAGAAAACTTTCAGAAGCATGGCTACATACAATAAAGATAACTTTTGAAGCATTGCTAACCAGCTCAGACTGCTTAAATAGTATCACGTTAACTGATGACATTGACGAACAGGTGAATATACTTAACACAATATTCAATTCTTGCCTAGATCAAGTTGCCCCAATGACGACTAAATATATAAATAGACCACCTGCTCCTTGGATTGACAAAGAAGTAAGAGATAACATGAAGTACAGGGATAGCTTACAAGGCCAGCTAAAATTAGATCGACACAACACACAACTTTACAACAAATATAAAGAAGAAAAGAAACGAGTTAAGGATAAGCTCCACAAGGCAAAAACGACATACTATCATAATAAATTCCGCCAAAGTAAAGGCAACTCGTCACAAATGTGGAGTAATATTAGAGGTATAGTGCCTAACAATAAACCTAATAACAACATCATCACTAACGAAGATATTAATGACAAGGCGGAGGATTTTAACAACTACTTTGCTAACGTAGGAAGAGAAACTTTTGAGAGGTGCAAAAATGACTCTAATAATACTAACTCAGACAACGTACGAGTAACTCATAACACTATTGATAACTTAGACACAAATAACTTCTTCAGACCTAAACCAGTTGATATTGAGACTGTAATTCTAACGATATCCAAACTAAAAGAGACCAAAGCTGTAGGTAGCGATGGCATTTCTTTAAATTTCATAAAAGACAGCCTTTTTGTTACAGCCTTCTACCTAACATGCATATTCAACACCTCAATAGCTACAGGTAAATTTCCCACCCCATGGAAACATGCCATTGTTGTCCCGATTTTTAAAGGAGGGGATAGCAATATCAACTCCAATTACAGACCTATATCTCTCCTCCCTGTGATATCAAAGGTCTTAGAAAAAATTGTAGCTAAGCAACTTTCTGACCACCTAGAAGGGAATGCTTTACTTTCTAACTCTCAACACGGATTCAGGCCGGAGCTATCTACTGAAACTGCTCTCACAGTAATATCCAATAATGTATATAGTAACCTAGATAACAAGAGAATTACTCTGATAACTTTATGTGACTTATCGAAGGCATTCGACAGTGTTAACCACGACATTTTACTGCAGCGATGCCTTAAACTACGTATAGACCCTTTCTGGATCCAAGACTACCTATCAAACAGAACTCAATCAGTCCGGCTAAACAATCACATATCACCCAAATCCTTAATAACACATGGAGTCCCACAAGGCTCTATCCTTGGCCCTATTCTTTTTACTATTTGTTAATGATATCTCAGATCACATCAGCGACTGTATACTGGTTCAGTACGCAGATGACACACAGTTTATCCACAGTGACAACATTAATAACATAGACCAGCTAATAACCAGAGCTAAAGTAACACTGTCGAATGCCAAGACTTACTTCCTAAAAAGTGGCCTTATGTTGAATTCTAACAAAACCCAATTTATATTTATCGGCACACGGCAACTGTTATCGAGCTTACCAGATGATATGACCATCAACTTTGACGGAAGTGATATACCAATAAGCAAACATGTTAAAATATTGGGTGTTTACTTTGACAAGTACATGACGTTCGACACACACATACATCAACTCAACAAAAAAGTAATAGGGGTTATAATGTTCATAAACAGAATTAAGGACATATTTGATAAGGACACCAGAGTGATTGTTATCAAGACACTAGTGTTAAGTCTAATCAATTACGGACTAAAAATATGGGGCAACACCAATGAGACCCTCATGCAGCGAGTGCAAAACTGCAAAACTTCGCTGCCAAAGTTGCTGCTGGGGCTACAAAAGACGCGACCGTGCTACTCCTGTGTTACAAGAACTCAAGTGGATAAAGATGACATGAAAAGTGAAATTCGATCAGTGCATAATGGTGTATAAAGTGACCCATAAATATTATCCTGAGTGGCTACTAAACTTACCATATGTAACACAAATTAACGAGCTTGTAACGAGACAAAACGGAGACCTATTTATCCCAAGAGTGAGAACAGACAATGGTGCGCGGTCACTATTAGTAAGTGGACCAAGAGCATGGAACAAGCTCCCCCCTAATATAAAAGAACTCCCGTCACTCACGAGCTTCAAGAAAGCCCTAACTATTCACGCTCTTCAAGGAGGCTTTTGCTAAAGAACGCGTGAAGGACATAATATACACTTATCTCGTACATATGTATTATATCTAGCAAGTTCCTATATATGATATCCCATGTAAATATTTAGTAATTAAGATAAAAGATTAGTTAAAGAAAGTCTTATATATGATATCTGTACTACATGTAAAGTATTTAGTAATTAAGAGAAAAGCCATTGTACATTGTACTTTAATGGAATAAAGCATTCTGATTCTGATTCTGATTCTCTCTCTCTCTCTCTCTCTATCTATCTATCTATCTCTATCTCTATCTCTATCTCTATCTATCTATCTAACTATCTAACTATCTAACTCATGCAAGCCAGGAATTACGTGTACTTTCGGGGAATACCCTTTGCAACTCTACACTACAGTCCATTCTCTTAGGTTGGATTCCGATGTTAAAAACTGTCTGTTAAATCAAAGTTATTGCTCATATTTTGTTGTTTTTACTGCTTGATTCTTTTTTATTTGTTTTGTCGTGTGTTTTAAGATCTACGTTATCCCATCCCTCTGTCCCTCCATTTCTGTGACCTAAATTCTCTCGTTCTCTTTCTCCTATATTCTCTCGTTCTCTTTCTCCTATATTCTCTCGTTCTCTTTCTCCTATATTCTCTCGTTCTCTTTCTCCTATATTCTCTCGTCCTCTTTCTCCTATATTCTCTCGTTCTCTTTCTCCTATATTCTCTCGTCCTCTTTCCCCTATATTCTCTCGTCCTCTTTCTCCTATATTCTCTCGTCCTCTTTCTCCTATATTCTCTCGTCCTCTTTCTCCTATATTCTCTCGTTCTCTTTCTCCTATATTCTCTCGTCCTCTTTCCCCTATATTCTCTCGTCCTCTTTCCCCTATATTCTCTCGTCCTCTTTCTCCTATATTCTCTCGTTCTCTTTCTCCTATATTCTCTCGTCCTCTTTCCCCTATATTCTCTCGTCCTCTTTCCCCTATATTCTCTCGTCCTCTTTCTCCTATATTCTCTCGTTCTCTTTCTCCTATATTCTCTCGTTCTCTTTCTCCTATATTCTCTCGTTCCCTTTCTCCTATATTCTCTCGTTCTCTTTCTCCTATATTCTCTCGTTCTCTTTCTCCTATATTCTCTCGTTCTCTTTCTCCTATATTCTCTCGTTCTCTTTCCCCTATAATTATTCTCTCGTTCTCTTTCTCCTATATTCTCTCGTTCTCTTTCTCCTATATTCTCTCGTTCTCTTTCTCCTATATTCTCTCGTTCTCTTTCCCCTATATTCTCTCGTTCTCTTTCCCCTATATTCTCCCGTCCTCTTTCCCCTATATTCTCCCGTTCTCTTTCCCCTATATTCTCCCGTCCTCTTTCCCCTATATTCTCCCGTCCTCTTTCTCCTATATTCTCTCGTTCTCTTTCTCCTATATTCTCTCGTCCTCTTTCTCCTATATTCTCTCGTTCTCTTTCTCCTATATTCTCTCGTCCTCTTTCTCCTATATTCTCCCGTCCTCTTTCTCCTATATTCTCTCGTCCTCTTTTTCCTTTTCTCTCATTGCTTTCACTTTCAAGTTCTCTTTCTCCTATATTCTCTCGTTCTCTTTCTCCTATATTCTCCCGTTCTCTTTCTCCTATATTCTCTCCTGCTCTTTTTCCTTTTCTCTCATTGCTTTCACTTTCAAGTTCTCTTTCTCGGCGTCTCAGGTGTCTTAGGGCTGCTGGACAGGTATTTATAGTATCTACATTCCTGTCTCTCCAGCTATTTCGTCTCTTATAATAATAATAACGATAATAATAATAACAATAACTAACAATAATAATGATAATGAAAATAATGATAATAATAATGATAATAAAACGTTCCCATCTGAGGCCTAAGATGCATTTCTCACGCCTCTATTGATTGGATGGATTGTTCTATTTCTCACATGGAAGTAGGCTCGCTCCTGCACTACGCTTTTCTGTATTATTTGCCTTGACCTAGCTGCTATACAAGAAAGGCTATTTTGGCTGCTACCATTACACTGAGTACGGATTGTAGACCTCTTATTATATATATATGGCTGGAGTAGGTAGGAAGACACCTACCGAACGGGCGCAAGCCACTCCCGGTGAGGTATATATGGGAGGTGAGAAGGGAGCTGAAGCCCTCCAAAGACCCTTCCCATGTCCTCACTAACCGTTTCCCTATTGTCTCACCAACACCGGAGAGTAGTTCAGCATGCTCTCTAAAGACAGATCCTCTCTTTATCCACACCACACTACATTCACACAACATATACACCTTTTCCCAAAATTAAAATTTCAAAATGGCGCACATTCACCAAGCCTCGGAGTCCCCGACTGGGGGGGGGGGGACCACAAATTCCCCCAGGGAGGACTCCCCTTCTGGCTGCCGACCCGAGAGGTGTCTTGATAACTCCTCGAACCTCTTTCTTCTCAATTTCTGCAACATTCGCGGTCTTCGCTCTAATTTTCATTCTGTGGAACATCATCTCTCCTCCTCTAAACCTCACCTTCTCTTCCTTACCGAAACACAGGTTTCTGAGGCTACTGACAGCAATCTCTACTCTGTTCCCTCCTACTATCTCTATCCTAAATTTCAATCCAAAGCTGGATGTTGCGCCTACGTGCGCAACGACATCACTTGCTCTCGTGCCCACGACCTTGACTCTTCCGAATTTTCCACCATCTGGTTAAGACTTCACTGTCATTCTATTACTAAATACATCTGTGCTGTTTATCTCTCACCTAACTCTACCAACTATGTAAAATTCTTTGACTATTTGAATTCTAAAGTGGAGCACATCTTGACCCACTCTACATTCGCTGAAATCTCCATCCTAGGAGATTTCAATGTTCACCACCAGCTTTGGCTTTCATCCTCTTTCACTGACCATCCTGGTGAACAAGCCTACAACTTTGCTATCCTCAACGACCTAGAGCAGTTGGTCCAGCACCCTACACGTATTCCCGACCGTCTTGGAGATCGGCCCAACATTCTAGACCTCTTCCTTACCTCAAACCCTTCTGCTTATTCTGTCAAACTGTTCTCTCCGTTGGGCTCCGATCACAATCTTATTTCTGCATCCTGTCCTATCGCTCCTGTACACCCTCTGGACCCACCGAAGAGACGATGCTTCTGGCATTTTGCTTCAGCTCGGTGGGACGACCTGAGGATGTACTTTTCCGATTTCCCGTGGAATGATTATTGCTTCCAGGATAGAGACCCCTCTGTGTGCTCAGCGCATCACAGAGGTGATTGTCTCTGGAATGGAGGCATACATTCGTTCTTTCTCTACTCCTCACGCAAAAAGCCTTGGTTTAATCACGCTTGTTCTCGTGCTGTCAATGATAGAGAGGTAGCTCACAAAAGGTACCAGAGCCTTCAAACTAATGCTAATTATGAACTTTACATTTCTGCCCGAAATCGTGCCAAATCTATTCTCCGACTAACCAAAAATTCTTTCATTAATAGAAAATGTCAAAACCTTGCTTTCTCTAACTCTTCCCGTGACTTCTGGCATCTAGCCAAAAACATCTCCTCCAATTTCACTTCTTCATCTTTCCCTCCACTCAGTCCTGACGGCAACACTGCCGTCTCATCTATCTCTAAGCCTGAACTCTTCTCTCAAACTTTTTCTAAAAACTCCACTCTGGACGATTCTGGGCATATTCCTCCTACTCATCCCCCCTCTGACTCCTTTATGCCTGTTATAAAGATTCTTCAAAATGATGTTTTCTATGCCCTCTCTGGCCTCAATCCTCAGAAGGCTTATGGACCTGATGGAGTGCCTCCTATTGTCCTTAAAAACTGTGCCTCCGTGCTGTCACCCTGCCTGGTCAAACTCTTTCGCCTCTGCCTGTCAACATCTACCTTTCCTTCTTGCTGGAAGTATGCCTTCATACAGCCTGTACCTAAGAAGGGTGACCGCTCCAATCCTCAAACTACCGTCCTTTGCTTTCCTTTCTTGTCTATCTAAAGCTTTTGAATCAATCCTTAACCGGAAGATTCATAAGCACCTTTCCACTTCTGACCTTCTATCTGATCGCCAGTATGGGTTCCGCAAGGGGCGTTCTACTGGTGATCTCCTAGCCTTCTTAACTGACTCTTGGTCATCCTCTCTTAGCCGTTTCGGTGAAACTTTTGCTATTGCGCTGGACATATCAAAAGCTTTTGATAGGGTCTGGCACAAATCTTTGCTTTCTAAACTACCCTCCTACGGTTTCTATCCTTCTCTCTGTACCTTTATCTCCAGTTTCCTCTCTGACCGTTCTATTTCTGCCGTGGTAGACGGTCACTGTTCTTCCCCTAAATCTATTAACAGTGGTGTCCCACAGGGTTCTGTCCTATCTCCCACTCTTTTCTGTTGTTCATTGATGATCTTCTTCCAAAACGAACTGTCCTATCCATTCCTACGCCGATGATTCCACTCTGCATTATTCAACTTTTTTAATAGAAGACCCACCCTTCAGGAACTTAACGACTCAAGGCTGGAGGCTGCAGAACGCTTAGCCTCAGACCTTACTATTATTTCCGATTGGGGCAAGAAGAACCTGGTGTCCTTCAACGCCTCAAAAACACAGTTTCTCCACCTATCCACTCGACACAATCTTCCAAACAACTATCCCCTATTCTTTGACAACACCCAGCTATCACCTTCCTCAACACTAAACATTCTCGGTCTATCCTTAACTCAAAATCTCAACTGGAAACTTTATATCTCATCTCTTACTAAATCAGCTTCCTCGAGGCTGGGCGTTCTGTACCGTCTCCGCCAGTTCTTCTCCCCTGCACAGTTGCTGTCCATATACAGGGGCCTTGTCCGTCCTCGTATGGAGTATGCATCTCATGTGTGGGGGGGCTCCACTCACACAGCTCTTCTGGACAGAGTGAAGGCTAAGGCTCTTCGTCTCATCAGCTCTCCTCCTCATACTGATAGTCTTCTACCTCTTAAATTCCGCCGCATGTTGCCTCTCTTTCTATCTTCTATCGATATTTCCACGCTGACTGCTCTTCTGAACTTGCTAACTGCATGCCTCCCCCCTCCCGCGGCCCCGCTGCACTCGACTTTCTACTCATGCTCATCCCTATACTGTCCAAACCCCTTATGCAAGAGTTAACCAGCATCTTCACTCTTTCATCCCTCACGCTGGTAAACTCTGGAACACTCTTCCTTCATCTGTATTTCCTCCTGCCTACGACTTAAACTCTTTCAAGAGGAGGGTATCAGGACACCTCTCCTCCCGAAATTGACCTATCTTTCGGCCACCTCTTTGGACTCTTTTTAGGAGCAGTGAGTAGCGGGCTTTTTTTTTATTAATGTTTGATTTTTGTGTGCCCTTGAACTGTCTCCTTTGCTGTAAAAAAAAAAAAAAAACATGCCAAAAGTCGGTAATACCAAAAAGTAGTAGAATTATTAGGAGTTTAAGTGAAAGAACTTATCCGAAATGTTAAAATTTGACTATCAGATGTAACAAGTGGTCTTAGTAAAGGAATATTTTCTGAATCATCCGAATGTGTTGCGTGGTGGTCGACGTCAGACACCCCGCCCGCCAACAGCCAATCAGCAACCTCCTTACATAACAGCTTGGGATCGAGGCACAGGTGGGAGGGGGGATCCAGCTTGAGTCGTTGCGCAGCGTAAGTCTGTATGGTCGTGATCAGTTTGAGAGAGAGAGAGAGAGAGAGAGAGAGAAATCAAGGTAATGAGAGAGAGAGAGAGAAGAGAGAGAGAGAGAGAGAGAGAGAGAGAGAGAGAGAGAGAGAGAGAGAGAGAGAGAGAGAGAGAGAGAGAGAGAGAGAGAGAGAGAGAGAGAGAGAGAGAGAGAGAGAACAGACACACACACACACACACACACACACACACACACACACAGAGAGAGAGAGAGAGAGAGAGAGAGAGAGAGAGAGAGAGAGAGAGAGAGAGAGAGAGAGAGAGAGAGAGAGAGAACACACACACACACACACACACACACACACACACACACACACACACACACACAGAGAGAGAGAGAGAGAGAGAGAGAGAGAGAGAGAGAGAGAGAGAGAGAGAGAGAGAGAGAGAGAGAGAGAGAGAGAGAGAGAGAGAGAGAGAGAGAGAGAGAGAGAGAGAGAGAAACACAGACAGACAGACAGACAGACAAACGGACGACAGACAGACAGACAGACAGACAGACAGACAGACAAACAGACAGACAAAAAGAAAGAAAGACAGACAGACAGAGAGAGAAATATATACTATAATCTGCCCTTCACGTGTGGCCGGGGGACGTATAGAAGCTATTTATATTATTTGTTCCAGGGAATGTTGAGAGTATATATCAAATTACCCAGCCGAAGAAAATAACGAGTACAAAGAAAGATATAACCAGCTTACTCCCGATGCTGAGGATTGAAAGAAAAAAAAACACGCATAGAAGGTTTGTTGGACTGAAATAATGGAATCTAATGCACTTATATCTTGACGCATGAATAAGTTAAGTGTTTGTGGATGTGTGTGTGTGTGTGAGTGTGTGTGTGTGTGTGTATGTGTGTGTGTGTGTGACTGAATGAAAGCGTATTGAGAAAAATTGAGTGTTACTGTGTGTGTGTGTGTGTGTGTGTGTGTGTGTGTGTGTGTGTGTGTGTGTGTGAATCAGTACGTGAATGTCTGAGTGCATGATTATTGCGTGTGGGTGTGCCTGAATGCGTGAGTGAGGAAGTGAAGTCGAGAGTTTGAGTGAGCCAGTGAAAAAAAAAAAAGATCATTAAGCGTATCATATGAGTGCGTAAGAGTGAGCGTGTGTAAGGGAACTGAAACACAAAATAAGCACACGACTCGAAATTTAGCATCAGCGCGTGGAAAGCCTCGGCGGCTGCAACAAAATTTTAAAACAGAAAAGACCAAGACCCGAGAAGTTATTACTATTCCTGCTTGTGGTGGCGCTGCATTGAGAGGGGACGTGGAAGGGAAGCAAACCGGAGGAGCGGGAAAGCGAATACTCCGTTGAGGAAAATATCGTAAAAGCTTAAAACTGTGCCCCAGGAAACAGAGAATAGCCGAGGGTGGAAGCTGCACCGGGAGTAGCTTTTGTTGTGCGTCGCTGAGGGAGGAGTGAAGAGGAACATGAGAGGCTGCCTGGCTGTTGCTGGTGGAGGTGGTGGTGGTGGTAGGGAGCGGCTTGGCGATAAAGTGAAGTGAGAGGGCCGCTGCTGAGTGACTGGTCGGGAGCAAAGTCGCAGAGTATATGAGGGTTATTGGGGAGTAGGTTCCGTTGTGAGGGGAATGGAAAGTACTGGAAGCAAGCGTCAAGAGATGCGTTTAAGGCAAGATTTTTACATTTTGTCGTAGAAAGAGTATTTACATCAACACATATGGAATGATAAACAGGAAGGTAGGAGATCATGCGACAGTAGAAACTTAAAATCATACCAGTAGATTTTCTGTTTGTTAATTAGTTAGTTAGTTAGTCAGTTAGTTCATTAGTTAGATAGATAGTAAGTAAATTAGGTAGTTAGTTAGGTGGATAGATAGGTAGGTAGTTGATTAATATTAAAACGGATCATTAAATATTCTCTGTAATTTTTGATATCTTACTATTTCCATATATCTTCAAATTTAAAAATGGCAAAATTCCTCGATGCTAATACTGTAAAACGAACATGAACTACCAATAAACGTTGAACATGGATGCGATGTACTATTACTGCTGGTGTGTGTTACTGTTGCTGCCTCCTCTGTTAATACCTTTGGAGCTAATGTTCAGCACCCCGGTTGGACCATGTTCTCGATGGGACACTTGTTGAAAATCGTGTGTGTGTGAATGGGGAAGTGCGTGTGTGTGTGTGGAGAGAGAGAGAGAGAGAGAGAGAGAGAGAGAGAGAGAGAGAGAGAGAGAGAGAGAGAGAGAGAGAGAGAGAGAGAGAGAGAGAGAGAGAGAGAGAGAGAGAGAGAGAGAGAGAGAGAGAGAGAGAGAGAGAGAGAGAGAATCCTACCAGTAAATTGATGGTTGTGGGATCCCTTTCATAACTCTGCAGAACCCACTGAAGTTAGGGAAGCAATTGTATATAACGCCAGAGTGATTTGTGAACACTCGACTTTGGCAAGTCAAGAAAGTTATATGAAGGATACCAGTGAGGATGATGACGATGATGATGATGATATCGAGATGCTGGTTATAAATATGATGATAATGATTATGGTAGCGATGCCGATGATAATTATGATTCACACACAAAAGGGGAATGGTTATTTTGTTTTAAAAGTAGTACCAGCAGCAGAAGTATTATTATTATTATTATTATTATTATTATTATTATTATTATTATTATTATTATTATTATTATTATTATTATTATTATTATTATTATTATTATTATTATTATTGGTAGTAGTAGTAGTAGTAGTAGTAGTAGTAGTAGTAGTGGTAATAACAATAGTAGCAGTAGTGGTAGTAGTAGGAGGAGGAGAAAAAGTAGTAGCGGTAATAATAGCAGTAGGCCTTCTCTCAAGTGTTCAGCCTAGACAGTAAGTTCAAAGGAGCGCAGTCCAAAATATCAACGTCATGCATCGTAAAAGTTGCTTAATACGACATGATATCTAATACGGGGTCACGTTTGCTCACTGTCGTGTCTCAGCCATCAAAATAGTTATTTAGATAATAATGATAACATCAATTATAATTATACGGTTTATGATAGCAATAACGATAATAATAATAATAAAGATCACAATACTAATACCAGCAGTTGTATTGAAATTAATTAGGAGAATCCGGGGATGAAGAGAAGAAAGAACAAGAGAATGAGGAGGCGGAAGAAAGAGAAACAATAGTATTTTCAAATTATAAAAATCAACAAACATCAAGCAAAAAATAAATACAATGAAAAATATATAAACCAAACTTCATACAGATAAGTCAAAAAACACAATATTTAGGATTTGTTTTTATTGCATATAACTTGTAGCTTAAAAGGTGACGTGAATATTGTGTTAACGCATAAACAGCCGGAGAATTATCAAAAGGCAAAATGAAAAAATATGAGTGTGGTGTGTGTGTGTGTGTGTGTGTGTGTGTGTGTGTGTGCTAGATATAAATAAATCCGCCCGTTAAAAATTGAATCGAAAAATGCCAGTAAATACGAAGCAAGTCATGAAAGAGAATTAATGCAGTCTTTTCCGAGAATATAAAGTTTGTTTTGCCAGGAAGCGCTGGAATGTGAGGAATTTTATTGGGAAACAGATCATAAACTTGAGAGGGGATGATAAAATGATGGCGGTGGTGGTGGTGGTAGTCGTTGTGGTGGTGGTGGTGGTTGTGGTGGTGGTGGGGTATCTTACACGCACACACACACACACACACACACACACACACACACACACACACACACATTGAGCTTGGAAAAACATATCAGACTCAGAATTTCCTGCTGCTTTATAATGTGCTGCCAGCGAAAACACACACACACACACACTCTCTCTCTCTCTCTCTCTCTCTCTCCGGAAAGGTGATCTCAAGCTCTCTTTTCCTGTTATTTTTCTTGTTATTTTTCTCGTGGTAATTTTACCGCACCAGAGCGAAAGCGAGCAAGAGAGAGAGAGAGAGAGAGAGAGAGAGAGAGAGAGAGAGAGAGAGAGAGAGAGAGAGAGAGAGAGAGAGAGAGAGAGAGAGAGAGAGAGAGAGAGAGAGAGAGAGAGAGAGAGAGAGAGAGAGAGACTCTATAATAAATTGTCTGGGCAGGTGTGTGTGTGGGGGGGGGGGGGGGGGCTAGATAAGAAAATGTGTATGTGAGAAAGAAAGAGAGATAGAGTCTGGGAGATTCTAGTTATATGCACATACATACACAGATCGTTTTGTATGTGATGGATGTCGATGGTGCCTCGCGGGATGCCTCTCACAGGGACACGCGCGGAGCTATTGGCAGTCCCGGGAGGAGGAGGAGGAGGAACAGTGTCGGTTTTAGACACTTCTTTTCTTGTATTAAATCAACTCTTTTATCACTCATTAATTACTCCATAAATGATCTCACCGTCTCGTATCCCTGGTAGCGTGATCCGGCTTAAGTTGTTATCGGAGACTGGAGTTCGGGGATAAACAAGGGAAAAAGAAAATATACATTTATTTAAAATTAAATGAAAGTAATTGCCTTACGCAATATTCTATGCTCAGACGATCATAACACTGGCATATTCAGCAATGGATGCAACATATGACAAACGACATGTCTTAAACATAATACTCATAATAATCGCTCAGTTGTTGCCAATAATAATAACACTCGTCGTTCCACAAGCAGTGGTTTGTATCTCTCTGCTTACATCACAATCATTATGTACTCTCTTCACAAAATCTTACTACACATTCCTATAGTATAATCTACTACAAGTCACGGAAGCACCAAATACCACACCCAGTGGTTTTACCTTTGCTTTACATCGCAAACAAATAATCACAATCCTGTCCCACTCACAATCCTACTTCACATCTCCTACATTATAATCTCCAGGACAATACAGTCGGTTTCCCTTAGATTCTCGAATTTCTACTCACGATTACGATCACAACAGCCATTCTCGGCTGAGTGAGTAGCAGGTCTGCTTGAGGCGAGAACCAAGCTCGGTCTACCTATACCACTGATTTCTAGGCCACATTTTTCTTTGCTTTAGGCGGACTTACATCCTTGACACGCCCTTAATTTTCTACATAACCAATGGCCAATACTTCCTGTCACACCCATCTGCTCGCTCATTATGTTGTATTGTTTTACTTCTCCTGCTATTCGTGAGTCAGTCTTAAGACACTCCCTCAGTGATTTTTCTGTTAAATTATTGGCTCATAACATGTCGCCACGACTGACGTCACGGGTCAGAGTCTTTATCAATGGTTGTTCACACTTTCTGACCACGCCTTCTGGGTATCTGTTTTCTGTATCTGAGTCTGGGTATCTGTTTTCCTTTACCCTCGTTGTTTCCCCTCTTTGGTACTAGAGATGTTTACACTTATATATATGTCACCCTTTTTGTTACTGTTTGTCCTGTCAGATGTTTACACAGTTGTATATCTCACTCCTCTGTTTCCTCGTCTTCTGGGTCCTGACATCGGGAGGATGCGGGTCAAGGGACAGATAGAGAGTGAGGGATCAGGGAAAACGAGGTACGAAGTGTGATGGCAGCAGAGCGAAGGGATAGGGAGAGATGGAGGTATAGAGTGCAGGGAGGGAAGGAGAGAGAGAGAGAGAGAGAGAGAGAGAGAGAGAGAGAGAGAGAGAGAGAGAGAGAGAGAGAGAGAGTTAAAGAAAGAGAGATAAGAGAGAAATATGAAAGAAGGCATGAAATTGGAAGTTTGAAGCCATATTAAGTAGACAGGAATGCACGGGAATCTTCCTAACTACTCTTGTTTTATTGAGGGATGTATTTGTCTCTCCTGGTTAATTTATTTCTATTATTATTCTCATCTTTATCATTACTATTATTCCCTTATTATCAACATCAGTGTAAGCTTTGTGCCTAGTTTATATATCTTCGCTGTCTGTTTTATCATATCAACATTAAATTTTCTCCTCGCCTTTGAGTCGTTTGATCATTATTATTATCATTGTCTTTAATTTCTATATCATTGTTTGCTGTCCGCCGTATCATCAATGTCAACGTTTATCCTCGTCATGGAGTCGTTCGGGGGTTGTTATCCTTCCACCTGTACATCAAACAGACTGCGCGGCTTTGTTTTGATTCTACAAGGCTCTCGCTCGCACTGGTTTCAACGAGGTCCCTGAATCTACAAAGGTCTCGCTGTGAATGACTCTGTTTCACTCTCTTGTCTGTTTGGGCTTGGTTAGATGGAAGATTTTTTTGATTGTTTTTGTTTTGCTTGAGGTTCCCGGGAGGTGAAGAAGCAGTGAGTGTTTAGGATGTGGTGAGGTGTGGTGACGGCCGTGATATATTGTGCTGTGGTCTTTTTTGTGGTGTTGGTAAGGGATGGCGCGTGATGGTGGTATTAAAAGTGGTGTCGTGGTTGTGATATTGTTGTTGTGGTAAAGTGGAGTGTGATCCTTCATAGTGACCGTGTGCCGTCCCTGATTTATGGTGCTGTAATCTGTTTTGTGGTGGTGGTGGCGGTGGTGGTGGTGATGGTGGTGGTGGTGGTGTTAGTGGTGAGCTTGTCATGGTGAAGAATGGCTGGCTAAAGCGAGAGGTGAAGGGTTGATAAAGGGAGGAGAGGAAAGAGGAGGGAGAGGGACGGGAGAGGTAAAGTAGTGTGGAAAAATTATATTTTCTTATAGACCATAAATTAACCTCCTTTGTGGGAAGCTTCCGCCACCACCACCACCAATACCACCACCGCCCTTAAATCATTTTTCTCCTCCATCGCCGACGCCTCTTTTCCCTCCTCTTCCTCCTACAAAGTTGGTGCAGGATGTGCCTCAACACTTGCTGAAACCACTGAGCGGTATTTTCGTTTATTTATTTGAAAGATTGCAAGCTAAAAGACGGAGCCTGATTGGAAATAGAACACTGTGTAGGACGGTGACGCCTGGAACAAGGAAGTTTAAAAAATAACTCATAAATTCGTATAGGTAACAGAATACAAAAAAAAAAAAAGGATTGTCGGCTTATATACGCTTGGTGGTCTGTTGGATAAATGTATATTTGTTGCCCATCAATAAACCTTTCTAAGCCCCCTTAACGTCCGGTGACATGCATGACAAGCTTCGATGCTTATCCAGCTTTTTGGACGGTATCATTTATTGGAAACTGGTTGTCCTAAACACAGTGATGTTATTTGCCGCGACTTCCAAGAAACCTGTGATAAAGTTTTATACTGTTCCGTATAAGTGGCTTAACTATAATGGTAAATTCATCTTTAGTAAATGATGTACTGAGTGTGTGCAATAACATTTTAATTAATTGTAAAATGGTAGTTTTCAGTGGTCATAAATCATATTGTGTTTAGTCAGTAGTTCAGTATAACATTAATATTTGCCGGCGATACTAAATAAGGATACTGAACCCTCGCTAAAGAGGATCCAATGTCATCCAGAAAGATGTGGCTATCATAATTATCATCTGGACGGTTCTTTAATCAGGCAACATAATCCACGTAATACTCAGAGCGGCCATCTCTGTGTAAAAGTCGCCAGAAACAATACCATTACTTTATATCTAACTTGTGTGTGTGATATCGTCTCTAATGCGCAGATTAATCCTGTTTCACAAATCACAAGGACGGTCAGTAACTCGAGAGTACGCCATGTTATCTGTAAACTTAAAGATAAAACTCCGCCAGATATTTTCCCTTATAAAAAAGAGATCAAGAGTAACAACAACATATATTTTTCTGTATATTTTCTCGAGAGGATCACCAGTTATAATCACACTAAGCTTCTTCAGGATCAAAGGAACACTGTAACAAGGTCTGACGTGGATTGTGTAGACCTGCACCGGCTTTGTCCCTAAATCTTCCTCCTCCTCCTCCTCCCCGGGGCTGCTGACTTCCGTGAACCTAACAATGTACAAGTCTGAGTTTTCCCTAATTAGCCGCGCACATTGTTGTAAAAGCCTCCTCGAGCTCTCGCGACGGCTGCCAGTAGTCGCCACTCCCGCCGCCGCCGCCCCGCCAGCCCGCCACGGTGTTGCTTGACATTAGCATAACTAACTCTTTAAGGCTCAGCTGTGCGTGCATGTGTGTGTGTGTGTGTGTGTGTGTGTGTGTGTGTGTGT
>NC_066523.1:21358177-21363177 GCF_024679095.1 Eriocheir sinensis | reverse complement strand
TTTTTCACTTCTTCCATAATTCTCTTAACTGATTTTTTTTCTCTATCCGTCTCTTCAGTTCTCTTTCTTCTTCTCTCCGTTTTCTTACAACCTTATATTTTTCTTTTTTTAGGGTCTTTCATACAGTCTTTAATTCCCTTTGCTTTTTTCTCTCTATCCGTCTCTTCATTTCTCTTTATTCTCTTCCTTCTCTCCGTGTTTTATCAACCTTATATTTTCCTTTTTTTTAGCGTCTTTCGTACTGTCTATAAGTCCCTTTACTTATATTTTTCTTCTCTATCCGTCTCTTCATTCCTTTTAATCCTTTTCCCATTCTCCGTTTTATTTTCGTATTGGTTTTCATTTTTCACTTTCTTTCAAATCTTTCTTTCATTCGTTCGTTTCCATGCATTCCGTAATCCCCTTCCACTCATTCACTCTTGCATTTTTTTCCAGTCTTTTCCTTCTATTCATTCTACCATTCCATTTCTCTCTTACACTCGTTCACTTCCTTCACCTCCCTTTCCCTTCCCTTTCAATCTGACAACTTTTTTTTCCTATCCGCGTATCCATTTCCTTTTATACGCTCTAACTCCTCGCTCTCCCCGTTTCCTCTCGTCGTTTCCTCTCCTTGTACCCTTTTACGCCCGGCTACAAGCACTCACTCACTCACTCACGCATTCAAGCACTCACCCACGCACTCAGTCACTTGCCTCGCACCGATAACCCCGTCTCCCTGTCCACTCGCCCGGTATGCTACATTGGCAGCCAAGTGACTATACAACTTGCAAATCTAATCAGACATTCTCCCTCCGCTGATTAATTCAACTCTTGTACCTCGTATTAATTTACTCCGCCAAATCTCTAGGGCTAACGAGAAGAGGAGGAGGAAGTGATAAAGGGGGAGGGAAAAGGAAGAGGAGGAGGAAGAGGAAGAAAATAAAAGAATAAGAACAGAAACTACAAGATAAGAAGCAAACTTAGGAAATAGATAAATTTAAAACATGGAATAAGTGTGCATAAAGAGAAGGAAGAAAAGGAGGAGAAGGGAGGAGGAGGAAGAGAGAAAGAGGAAGGGAAAGAAAAAAAGGAAGAGAAGAAAGCAGGAATAAGAGGAGGAGTAAGTAAGACATGAAAAGTAAGAGGAAAAGGAGGAGGAAAAGGAGAGAAAGCCGAGGAAGAGTATAGCAGTAAAATAGAAAGAAGGGAGGAAAGAAGAGAAGGAAGAGGCGTAGAGGACACATAGACTTGTAAATTAAAAGATGAAGAAGGAAGAAGCGGAGGAGACACGGAGGAGGAGGAGCGGAGAAAGAAACGAAGAAAGAGTAGCAGAGGAAGAGAAAGAAGAGAAGAAAGAAGCCAAGAGGAGCACGGGGAGGCAGGTCCGCGAAAGGCCAATTAGGAATATTCAACTCAAGGAGGTCACGGAGAGGGCGACCAGGTAACTTTATGGCCTCCTCCTCCTCTTCCTCCTTCTCCTCCTCCTCCTCCTCCTCGTCCTCCTCCTCCTCCTGCTCCTCCAAGTAAGTAGGAACTGTGGAGGAGGAAGGAGGAGGGAGGAAACGAAGGAGAGGTGCTTGTGGTGGAGGAGAAAGAGGAAGGAGGGACAAAGATTTAAGATTTTCAAATGAGAGAGAGAGAGAGAGAGAGAGAGAGAGAGAGAGAGAGAGAGAGAGAGAGAGAGAGAGAGAGAGAGAGAGAGAGAGAGAGAGAGAGAGAGAGAGAGAGAGAGAGAGAGAGAGAGAGAGAGAGAGAGAGAGAGAGAGAGAGAGAGAGAGAGAGAGAGAGAGAGAGAGAGAGAGAGAGAGAGAGAGAACGGAAGGGACGAGAAAGGGAGGTTGAGAGAGAAGAGAGGTGAAAGGGAACGAACAAGGGCTGGGAACGTGACTTCGGAGGAAAGGCGTGAGTGGAGGAGCGTGGGAGGAGGAGGACAGAGAGGTATGTGGAGGTGTGTGTGGAGGAGTGTGATGGATAAAGACATGTGGATCATGGATGAGAGAGAGAGAGAGAGAGAGAGAGAGAGAGAGAGAGAGAGAGAGAGAGAGAGAGAGAGAGAGAGAGAGAGAGAGAGAGAGAGAGAGAGAGAGAGAGAGAGAGAGAGAGAGAGAGAGAGAGAGAGAGAGAGAGAGAGAGAGATTAAAGTGAAGTATGGTGAGAGACTGGAAGAGGCGATAGTGAAGGAGCGTAGGAAGGAACATCACATAAGGGAGAGAAAGGAGACGAGTGAGGAGAAGGTTGGAGAGGGAGAGGAGAGGAGAGTGTGAGGGGGAGTTGAGGGAGAAGAGGGGAAGGGTGGAAGAGGAGAGGAGGGAGTGAAGAGAACGCTGAATTGGGAGAGGAGAGGGGAGGAGAAAAGAGGAAAGAAAAAAAATGATTCTAATTTACAACATTTTTCAAGTCGCAGAGAGTGTCATTAAAGGGCGTGAAGTGTGCGTCCGTGTGTGTGTGTGTGTGTGTGTGTGTGTGTGTGTGTGTGTGTGTGTGTGTGTGTTCGTCCGTGCGCCGGTCCCTGCCTTGGTCTTAATTGAAGTGACGGTAATTCAAGCGTTTATAGCCGAACTTGCTGACTTCAGCAGAAGGAAAGAACATTTCAAACGTCTTATTCTCAAAAAAAGTATTGTCTCTTACAGTGCCTGTTATTACTTTTTTTTATAGGAGAAAAGTCACTTGCGAGTTCAAGGCCAGAGTGGAATCCGATTAACAATGAGCAAGGAATTCCTAACGCGTGTGTGAATTAAAGCCAAGTAATAATTACCCTCGTGTCCAGTCAGGTCTTTGGCAAGGCGTCAATTCATACTCAGTATACTCGTGTACAAACTTCACTCGGTCTGATATTAATGTTTGGAGGAATCAGTATTTTACAAACAGTACCAAACTTTTTGTAAAGATCCATATTCTTCTCGGTGGTCTTAGACAGTGATATTATAGGAATGGATGAGAAAAAGAATGTACACTTCAATGTTATTACAAGAATGTACCGTTGAGCGTAAGAGTCTGCCCATGGTAGTGACGCAACTCATCAACTTTACAACTTACCGTTAATCACCGTAAGTCCTCGGAGATTTTTTTCCTCAGCTATTACCGATAAAATCTATCATGCACTATTATGCATCTATAATTCAATCGCTGTTGATATTTTCATGACGATAATGAATAGCTAATATAATGATTCATCATGAGAACATATATTATCATAGATATAATGATACGTCTAATGGTTCCCCATACGTACAATTGCACAGCGTCAGTATAATGACGAACCATTAATGGTAACAACTCCCCCTAACAGAGCAATCCTCAGTTGTGATTATGACGTCCGCTCAGCACATTAATGCACCGTAGTTATGATGGAGATGCAGCAGCGTCGGTGTACAAGCAAATTGAATTAATGTAAATCCAGGACACATAATTATATACCAAATTAAAATGATTTATTCACGATTTGGGGAGAAAAAAGCAAATATCACGTGAGCCAAAATTAATAAACTGAGTCGTTTACGATTTTCCATATTTCGTATTTTTTTCATGTCTTCCTTTTTTATCTCTGTCACTTTAATGCATTTAATGAAAGGCTTATTTTTTCCACTACTATTTTGTGATTCCATAATGACCAACCGAATTGTATAAGAGGGGTAGAGAGGTAGAGTGCGCGTATATTTGTTTTTGTTTGTATTTACGTGTGTGTGTGTGTGTGTCCGCCTGCTACTGCGGATGTTAAATGTGGCAATATCTCCCCCTAGATTTGTACGCGCTGGAGCCCCAAGCACCGCACAATACTTCTATCCCCGCCAATAACACCGCGCCTCGACCACTTCCGCCAGCCCCGCCGCTCCTCGCACCGCCATCACCACTATCTCCCCCGCCGCCACTACACTTACCAACACCATTTCTTGCACCGCCACCACTTAGGCCAGACCAACTTTATCTTTCGCTAGTTCTTCCCGGGTCGAGCACCTCCAAGAAAAGGCCGTTCTGGTCCGGTATTTGATGTGGACGAGAAGAGAAAAAGGAAAGGGGGCCAAGAAGTGAAGAGGGGAAGGAGGGCGACAAGCAGTGGATTGGGAGGTAGAACGACAGAGATTTGAAGAGAGAGAAAAAAGGAGTCACAGGGGAAGAAATGGAAAGAAAATCGTCAAAAAGTTTAATGGAAGAGTTTAGAGCATTAGGAAGAGAGTCAGGGAGGGAAGGGGATGGGATAAAATGGTTAGTGTGTGTGTGTGTGTGTGTGTGTGTGTGTGTGTGTGTGTGTGTGTGTGTGTGTGTGAGAGAGAGAGAGAGAGAGAGAGAGAGAGAGAGAGAGAGAGAGAGAGAGAGAGAGAGAGAGAGAGAGAGAGAGAGAAAAGAAAAAAAAAGAAAAGTGACGCAGGTGATATACTGAAAAAGGTAATAAACAGATGTCATAGACTGCGCACATTAAGGAGAAGTGAAGTTGAGTAGCTACTGAGACTGGCGTAAAGGAAAGGAAAGGCTGAAAGGCTGACTGTCTAGCCCGTCAAGGAGGGAACATGCTGGGCGCCCCTTAACTTGAGTGACGTTGGTTAAGGCTTGGCGGTGATGTGGAGGCGGGACGAGGGTGTGAAGGGAGAGCTTAGAGTGGAAATGGCCATGGTGAGAAAGGGAAGGGAGAGAGGAAGGGAAGGAAGAGGAAGGGATGAGGATGAGGTGGAACGGGAGAGGGATTAAAAGAAAAGAGGAGGAGGAGGAGGAAAAGGAAGAAGACGAAGAAAAAGAAGAAGAAGAAGAAGAAGAAGACGAAGACGAAGAAGAAGAAGAAGAAGAGGAAGAAGAGGAAGAAAAAGAGGAAAAAGAAGATGAAGAAAAAGAAGAAGAAGAAGAAGAAGAAGAAGAAGAAGAAGAAGAAGAAGAAGAAGTATAAGAGGAAAAAGAAGAAAAAAAGAAGAAGAAGAAGAAGAAGAAGAAGAAGAAGAAGAAGAAGAAGAAGAAAAAGAAGAAGGAAGAAGAAAAGCGGACGAGGAGGAGGGGGGGGGGAGAAGCTGGAAGGAGACAAATGAGATGGAAAA
>NC_066523.1:21253177-21353177 GCF_024679095.1 Eriocheir sinensis | reverse complement strand
CTGTATTTATCTGCCTCGCAAAGAAGAGTTATCACGCCACTGATAACGCTGGTATGCTCCATCACTACCAAGCGGCCCTGTGGCGCAATGGTAGCGCGTCTGACTCCAGATCAGAAGGCTGGGTGTTCGAGTCACTCCAGGGTCACGTGATGTTTTTTTTTAACGGCAGTCCGACTTTACTGGCGTGATAGACGACTCAGACTTAGCCCTTATTAGCCTTGTCACGGGTACCGCCTCGTTGCTATTGTCAGATGTCGTCTACTTGAAAGCGAGCCGCAGTTATGCTGTCAACTCGTGGTCTGCAATCTCAGCCCCGCAAGTTTTAACTACGCATTTTTGATGGCTAGATCCACTTTTGTTGCAACATGTTCGGTTTTTTTTTAGTGTTCATACTCTAATATACTCTAGTCGGTTTCATTTCATGTGTCCACTCGCGAACCTAGATGTGGCATCTGTGCATTGTTGGTTAGCCATTGCGTGAATATCAACTTTTTTTTATTTCCAGTGATATATTGGAATGTTTGTGTATACAATGATCCCTCAAACCACTTATATAGCCCGCAAACATGATGACTTGCATCGATAATATGGCATTCAAGCACATGAAAGACAAACTTTTATCAAACAATGGTAAAAAATACTCGAACGATTTATAGCCTTCTCTTTATTAATATATGCAATGTAAGTCGCATATTAACGAACTTTACGCATTTCAAAGAGAAAAAAAATCCACATAAACCTAAAAAAAGCTCGCGGCGCGTCAGGATGCTGAGCACTTACTAGTACAAAGACGTGTTGGGCTCTGAATGTCATCATTGTGCCATTTAATAAAGAGGATAATGGATGTATCTGGGGCAATGGATTTAAGAGGAATGGTGGATATATATAGTGCGTAATATAGATAGAATATCAAGGTCGTGCCTGGGCAGCTCAGCAGGTGTGTCTCATTAAGCAAAAATCCCACGCGAGTCTCCGGCACTGGCGTTGTCCCTCCCACAGACTCCACCGCCCCCAGCCTCCTTCATACACACACACACACACACACACACACACACACACACACACACACACACACACACACACACACACACACACACACACACACACACACACACACATCAGCTGTTATGGAAGAGCTTCCCTTACAGGTAATTTTTCTTGTAAGGATTGAAATAATACCGTGAGTCTTTTGGTTACTTATGATATAGAATTACAACCAAGAGTATCGGAAAGTAAGTGAAACGGTTATAGATTCTTCACCCGCTTCACCCGAAACTTCTGCTCCTTTTCTACCTCCATAAGCGGTAAGGCCACTTTTTACAGTGCCAAAGATGGGCCCCGCCGTGCGTCACTTTGACACACTTCTATATTTGCAGTTTGATACAACAAACATAGGCGCATCGACCTGCCGCGATAGTGACACACCTCGTGCGTCACCGTGAACCAGGTAAACTGAGTCGACACAACATCCTGCAACACAGTAATTTGCCAACAAGAGTGTTAAGGAAACTACACGTGCTATCATCTGAAAATGAGAGCAAAAGGGTAGAAATAAAAAATAAAAAAACATTATATTATAGAAATATTATATAAAGAGAGGGGTATTTTATGTGGAGGTGGTGGTGGTGGTGGTAGTGGTGACAAGACCCAAGATGAAGATAATTTTGTGGCTATTGGAAGGCTTCGTTCATCTCGTTGTGGTCTGTCTCGTCCACTGTTGGGATTCTTTGTGATCTGTCCTCTTTTCCTTCCTTCCTACCAACCATGTATCACCTGCCTCCATACGTATTTCTACTACATACATTCATACATACATTCATACATACATACATTCATACATACATACATACATAATACATACCGGTTGTACTCTACCTGCTCCTCTCATTTCTGCATCTCTGCTTTTTAACCTTCATTCCTACATACTTTCATTGTCTGCCTATATACGTACATACATACACACACACACACACACACACACACACACACACACACACACACACACACATAACCCGGGTGCACTCTACCTGCTTCCCTCATCTCTTCCCGCCCACGTTGTCGCTGTCCTACTCCGGCCTGCCCTCCTCCTTTCTTCCCCTCCCTCCTACCCGCTCCTCAGCCCGCCTCGCCTCGCTCCTCGCTCCTACATTATGACATGATCATTTTTTAGCCGGCTCCCCGCTCCCTGCACGCTAACAAGGCTATCTCGGCAACAATTCGCGTAACAATTCTTCCTCGTTACATGAAGAGCTAACTCCGGCCAGGAAGGCGAAGCGACTAAAGAAAATTAAATGAGCGACGAGACGCGAATCCGAAATGTCAAAGAAAGTGGAGAAAGGAGCCCGAGCGAATGGGAGGGAGGAGGAGGAGGAGGAGGAGGGAAGGACAGGAGAAAAGAAAGGAGGATGGAAGTGATTGCTGAATGGTATAAGGAAAAAGGGATGACGCGAAGAAAGGAGAGAAAGAAGAAGAGAGAAAGAGAGAGAGAGGGGAAGATAAATGACAATAAAATAACACGGGGAGGAAGGGAGGGAGAAGAAAAAGAAAGGGACAAAAGAGCCTTGGGGGAGAGAGCAGAGGAGGAAGAGGGAAATGATGATTAAAGAAAGAAAGCAGAAGGGGAAAGAACGAGAGAGAGAGAGAGAGAGAGAGAGAGAGAGAGAGAGAGAGAGAGAAAGTAAAATGGTGCTCAAAGAATGGAGGCAAGGGAAGGAATGACAGGAGAAGATAAAAACAGTAAAAAAAAGAGACGGTGAAAGGATGAGATGGAAAGAAGCGAGATGGGAAAGGAAAATTGTGAATAGAGAAATGAGAGAGAGAGAGAGAGAGAGAGAGAGAGAGAGAGAGAGAGAGATGAGCAAGCACTGAAATAGGAAGAAAGAAAAAAGAAAAAGTAAATACCCAGATTAGGAGAGAACATTGTGGTGGAAAGGAGAAATTTTGTGGTTGTGGAATGGAGGAGAAGAAGAGGAATAAGAAAAAAAGCGATAGTAAAAGAAGGAAGAACTGGAAGAGGACGACAATGCGAAAATGACACAGGGAAGGAAAAGAAATATGGAATAAGAAGAGAAACCAAAAAGAAAAAATAGAGAAATGGGGTTAAGGGAAAGAGGGAGTGGCGAAGAAATAAAAATGACAAGAAATGAAGGAAATATAGAAAGTCTGAGGAAAAGGAAGAAGGGAGAGGTAGAAATGAGAGCGAAAGGGCAAAAAGAAGATATAATTGGAAGAAATGGCTTACGAAATATAGGTTGACTGGCTGGCTGAATGAGTGAACGGATGATTAAAGAAATGGCAGGCTGATTGATAGAGTGATGAATGACTTTGTGGCTGAATGACGGATAGCTTGTTCGAGTAGGGCTAAGTGGCTGGCTGGATGAACAGAAAGATAGATGAGTTTTTAGCTAACGGATAGGTAGGTTGCTGTCTGTCTGTCTGGATAAATGAGAGTATAGCTGAGAGGTAACTTGGATAGTGGCTGAGAATGGGCGTCTGACTGTGGGTGGAAGTGGGAAGAAATAGGGACTGCAGATTTTTATTTTTTTATTTTTTATTAGTATTTATTCCGTTATGTGGCTAGTTTGGGTTTTTCATTCCATTTTGGGGACGGAGTTAATTAAAAGTGTGGGATTTTCACAGTTAAGCCGACGGGTTACAAACTCAGTCTTAAAAAGTTATATAAAAATGATCAACAAAACCTGCTCTCCACGCCTTAAAGAACGGATCCAAAAAGACAAATTAGCCACATTGTTGTTTAGAAAGACTAATGTGACGTTAAAAAATAGAGCAGGCAGGAGTCATGGTAGATTAAAAAAAAAAGAGGGTAGATAGGGGATGCCTGGCTTGGGTGGATGGATAGATGATGTGGTGGGAAAGATAGGCGTCAGGGGAGGGGGGTTTGGCGGTTGGTCTGCTGAATAGAAAGATGGATAGGTAGGGGATGCCTGACTTGGGTGGATGGATAGATGATGTGGTGGGAAGGATAGGCGTCAGGGGAAGAGGGTGCGACGGTTGGGATGTTGACTAACTTAGGAAGAGGAGACGTGGTGGATAGATAGGATGTTAGGTGAGGGGTTCAAAGCTTCGTGGGTTGGGTAAGGGTTGGAGTAAGGGCGTCAGGGGAGGGTGGTTAGGTGGAGGGTTGGCTGACGAACATAGGAAGGATAGGAAGGATAAGAAAGGAAAAAAAAAGAGGATAGGTAGAGGATTCTTATAGTGCTTGGTTGGGGAAGCATAGTGGGTTGGAGGGTAGAGGTCAGGAAATGGTGATTGGATAGTTGGGTAGGTTGGGTGCTAGGATAGGCGTCAGAAGAGGGTGGTCGGATAGGTTAGGTGGGAGTGGGAGAATGGACGTCAGGGTAGGGTGGTTGGGAGGCTGGGTATAGGTGAAGCGCATGGATGGTAGGGAGTCAGGGGGAAGTAGTTGGGTGGGGGGATAGGTGCGGTAGGTGGGAGAATGGGTGTCAGGAGAGGGTGGCTGGGTGGCTGGGTAGGTGAGGCGCATGGATGGTAGGGCGTCAAGGGGAAGTGGTTGGGTGGGTGAAAAGGTGCGGTGGGTGGAAGAATGGGTGTCAGAGGAGGGTGATTGGATGGGTGGGTAGGTGATCCTCTCTCTCTTTTTCCCTCCCTCCTCCCCTTTCTTCCTCCCCATCAAAGTCTCTCGTACCATCATATTCTATACCCTTCTCTTCTCGTCAGGGGGAAGTGGTCGGATGGGTGGATGGGTGCGGTGGGTGGGAGGATGGGCGTCAGGGTGGGGGGGGGGCGGTTGAGTGGCTGGGCTGCTGACGAACTTATAAACTGTCGGTAATTGTGGCTATTGTGCCGGTAATGAGGCGGCGTCAACGGGGCGTCCAGCGGCTCGACGAACAATAGCTGCCGCCTCGTGCCCGCCCCGATTATTGACACCCTCCCAAAGAGCCTCTCGCGCCCCTGTCTCCCTCCCTATCAAGAACGTCCCTCGTCTACCTCTCCCTCCCCATTACCTCCCCTCAACATCCCTATCAAGAATGTCCCTCGTCTACCTCTACTTCCCTTCTCCCTCCCCACTACCTCCCCTCAACCTCCCCTCAACATCCCTATCAAGAATGTCCCTCGTCTACCTCTACCTCCCCTCTCACTCCCCACTACCTCCCCTCTACCTCCCCTCAACATCCCTATCAAGAATGTCCCTCGTCTACCTCTACCTCCCTTCTCCCTCCCCACTACCTCCCCTCTACCTCCCCTCTGCCTCCCCTCTCCCTCTTCCATCAACGTCCCCCCCTATTTCTGCTTTCTTCCCTCTGAAGTATCTTTCTCCCCTTCTCCGGCACTCTCCTTCATAAACCTTTTCTCTCAACTCCCCATCTTCTCTTTCTGGTATTTATTTTTTCTTGCTTCCCTTTCCTCCCCAACTAAGAAGACTCGTTTACCTCCCCAACTCATTCCTCTCTCTTTCTCTCTTCCTCTCTTTATCCTCTTTCTCTCACTTTCTTCCTCCTCTTTTTTTCCGTACTTTTCTCACCCAGTCTAGTCTTTTTAAATTGCTTCTTTTCTCTTTTTCGTCCATCTACCTCTCATTCACCTATTCCCTTTCCTTCCTCAACATCCATTTTCCATCCTACGCTGGTTTCCTTCGTCCCTTCTCTCCCTTTCTCTTTCCTCACTCTTCCCTCTCTCCCTCACCTTGCCTACACCCATCTACCTCTCTACTGGTCTTATTTTATTCTGACAGGCACCTCCTTCCCTCCTTCCCTCCCTCCCTTCACCCTCCCCTCATCTCTCTACCTTTCCTCCCTGCCTCAGTCATCTTCATTTTGGTCCTCTCTCTCTCTCTCTCTTTTTCCCTCCCTCCTCCTCTTTCTTTCTCCCTAACAAAGTCTCTCGTACCATCATCTTCTATACCCTTCTCTTCTCTTGTCTGTAGCCTTTCCCATTTCACTTCAACCTCTTCTACATCTTCTTTTTCTCCCTCTTTCTCTCTCTCTCAAGTGACGGCCGAACGTTAAATATTTTCCCGGTAAAGTCTAGAAGAGGGAAGGGAAGGGAAGAGAGACAATCATTAGGAGGAGGAGGAGGAGGAGGAGGAGGAGAGGGAGAGGAAGGAGGAGGAGCAGGAGGAGGAGGAAGAGGAGGAGACAATAAAGAAAAAAAATATGACCAAAATTATAAAAAAAATGAAGATTAAATTTTTGAAGATAAGGAAAATGAAAGGAAAGGCTAAAAAGGGATGAAAATATAGGAATCTAAATGAAAAATAAAAAGAAATAGAGAATATAGAGAGATAAAATTAAAGGAGAAAAAAAATATAGTAAAAGAAAGGAGAAAAGGGGCTGGAACACAGAGAGATAAAATTAAACGAAAAAGATAAAGAAAATATGGTAGAAAACGGAGAAAAAATGTGAAGTAAAAGGGGGAGCGATAAGAAACGGAAGTGGTGGAGAGTCGAACTTAAACATTTGATCTATGAAAAAAAAAATAGAGAAGGGAACAAAAAGGTATATAAAAAAGATAACCTAAATAAGAATCTAAATATATGCTCAACGGAAAAGCAGAGAAGAGCAAATAAGAAAATAATAAATAAAAAAATCAAGAGAAAACTTCAATTAAAACCTGAATACATGACCAACGAAAGCCCACAAAAGAAGAAAAGCAGATTAAAAAAAAGAAAAAAAAAGAAAACCTTAATTAAAACCTGAATATGTGACCTACGAAGCACGCAAAAGAAGAAAAGCAAATAAAAAAGATATAAAAAAAGAAAACCTAAATTAAAAACTGAATACATGACCAACGAAAGCACGCAAAAGAAGAAAAGTAGATTAAAAAATATATAAAAAACGAAAGAAAACCTAAATTAAAACCAAAATATTAGACCGACGAAAACAAGCAAAAGAAAAGAAAAAGAACAAGAAAAAACAAGACAAAAAAAATAATATGCCTTACGAAAAACACGCAAAAAGAAGGGAAACGGATAAAAAATGATAAATACATGCTCCACAAAAACACGCAAAGAGAGAAGTTGATAACAAACATGAAGAAAAACAAAAACAAGGAACACAAAAGAGCCAGATCAGATAACACTAACTGATAACACTCATTGCCGCTGTGCCTCGTTCCGTCTCGCCACTGAAGTCAAACCGAACACAATGAGAAGAAAAAAGAACAGACAAGAGGAAAATTAGAATCCCAAGACTATCTACAGGGTCGTATTTTGAGACATTTCGCTGCCCAAGAACACAAATTTGACAAGGCTTTCATAGGAGTTGTGGGCATTTCCAGGGGTAGTTTTATGACCCTGGTGGTAGTTTCATCCTTCCTCTGTACCTTGAGCATAAAAAAAACACTCATTAGACCCTGATTGATCCCCCCTTTGACCTTTAGATATAGCTGATGTGAGATGGCACAGTGTCTTGTAATACCAGCCAGTAACATGCAGGGCCTTGTGGATAGCGAGGCGGTGGGCGGGGGCGGTTGTGTGGAGTGCTACTGATGCTGCCGCCGAGACATGACTGCGTGGGGAGCGGCGCCTCGGCTTATTATAACTTTTTACTCTCTTCTTTACCCGGGAACTTTTTTTCATTATAATTCCTGTCGTAGTTTTTTCGGCTTCCTAATGCTCGACGTGCCTAAGACTCGTCCGGGCCGCTTCTCCTGGTGCTGCCGCTGCTTCCCCCTCTCTTCCCCTCGCCTCTCCTCCCCACCTTCATTCTCTTGTGTCCCTTCTGCTTTCTGTGTCGTCCCTCCCCATCCCTCTCCTCTCCCCTCACCTTCATTCTCTGCTCTCTGTTGCTTCTCTCATTATTGTTTCATTCTGTCACTTCTGCATTCTCTCTCTCTCTCTCTCTCTCTCTTCTCTCTTTTTTTATTTAAACAACATTACATAATATTGCATACATTAAGGTGCCTATCGTGTGGTACTATTCAAATTCACAGAATAAAATCTATATAAAAAAAATAAAAAAATAAAATAAAATAAATAAATAAATATATATATATATAAATATATATATATATATATATATATATATATATATATATATATATATATATATATATATATATATCTCACTCTCTCTCTCTCTCTCTCTCTGCCTCATCCACCAGTCTCAGTCTCTCTCTGGATGGCTCTCTCTCTCTCAAGCAGCTCGCCCTCAGTCTCTCTCTCTCTCCAATGTTGTTTTCCCTTTTTCCTCTTCCTTATTCTCTTCTTAATTCTCTATTTTCTCTCGTTCTTGTTTTCAGTCTCCCCCCTCCTTGTTTTCATCCATCCCTCCTGCTTTTTCTCTGCTTCATCACTCCACCTCCTTCTCTTCTTTTCCTCCTGCTTTCTCTCTTCTGCTTTCGCTTACCCAGTGTTCCTTGCTATTATTCTATTCTCCATTCTTTTCTTTTCTTTTTTGCACTCCATTGTCGTCCAGTGTCTTCCATTGTTCCTCCTCCTTCTCCTTTTACTCCTCCTCCCTCTTCGTCTTTTTATCCATGTCTTTCCATCTCTCGGTTCTTCCTTCTTTTCATTTTCTACGTATTCACTTAACTTTATTATTTCTTTTGTCATCACGCGTCTCTTCTCATTCTCCTCTTGCACATTTTCTTTTCTTTCCCTTCCTTTCTCCTTTCTTTTTGCCGGTCACTCTCTTTTCTTACCTCTTAATCTTCTTTCTTTACCCTTTCTTTCCCATTTCTTCCCTTGCCCGTGTCAGTCTTTCTTCCTATCTTCTCCTCGTCCTCCTCCTCCTGTCCCTCCATCTCGCCCTTAATCCTTCTACTTCACCCGTTTTGCACCACAGGGATTTCCCTTCCTTGTTTTTGGTTATTCTTTTCATTCCTTTCTCTCCCCTCCTCCTCCTCCTCGCTCCCGTACCCTTCCACTCTCATCTCGACATCATCTCCTTAATCTCACGCAGCCTCCGTTTTCTCTCTCCTCTTCCGTGTCCGCCTCCCCTCTCTGACGTGGCATTCTTGATATACTTCGGAGGAGTGAGATTAAGGGGTATTTTGTCCTTCAGTCTCGCCTTTCTCTCTTTCCGTCGTGTCTTATTTCTTACGTCTGAGTCTTCCAATTTATTTCTCCTTTCCTACATGCTGCCATTCAATCCATTACTAGTTGTTTTTTTGTCCCATTTTCTCCTCTCTCTGTGCTTTATCTCTTAATTTTCCTTTTTTTTTATCGGTCTTCCTAATGCTTTCTCTTTCCCATGTGTTTCCATCCAATTCCTTATTCGTTGTCATATTTTCTAGTTCCAGTTTTCCCTCTTCCTCTCTCCCCTTCTTTAAAGAGCTTCCATGTAGTTGGTCATATGTCTGTCTATAATATGTCCACAAAGAAATAAAATAACATAACCCTTCCTCTATTTTCAGGTGAGCCAAATAATCCTGAAGAGAAGATAGACGAGGGGTGTCGGCAGATGTGGTGAGTGTTGATGGAAAACCCGTTCCCTCTTCATCACGTTTGTCCCATTGTCTTCATGTGTGTGGGGGGGTGAAGAAAATGGGGTGAAGTCAGTATGCGAAGAGGTAGTTGTAATGTTCCACTCCAACTGTGTGTGTGGGAGCAGCGTTTTGCGGGGGTGTTTATTGCGTATGTATTTGTTTTGCCATGTAACTGCCTCAATTGTCGTAAAAAGTGTTGATCGTGTCATTGAAAGCCTGTAATGTTGCACTTGAAGGAACATCGTGTCTTGCATCTTTAGTCTCCATCTACGCAATGTCTAGAATCGGCTCTTCTTTACCCTTGGATCTTCTTTTCTCATCCACATTTTCTTCCTTCTTTCTTTTGCTACTTTTTCCGTTACCATTTACTCAATTCCTCTCCTCCTTTTTGTCCTTTCCCTACTTTTCTCATTCCCATTTCCTCCCTTCATTCTTCCTTTCCTTATCATGTTTTCCTTTCCCTCCTTTTCTCATTACCATTTACTTAATTCCTCTTTCTCCTCCTTTTTGTCCTTTCCCAACTTTTCTCATTCACATATCCTCCCTCCATTCTTTCTTCCCTTTTCACGCCGTCTTTCCCTCCTTTCCTCATTCCCATTTACTTCATTCCTCCTTCTCTTCCCACGCATGTCCTTTTCCTATTCTTCCTATACCCATTTCCTCCTTCCATTCTTCCTTCCCTTATCACGCACGTCCTTTCCCTTCCCGATCCTTCATAATCCATTCCCTCCCCTCGGTATCCTTCTCCCTAATCCTTCTCCATTTTCCCTCCATCTGCCCCTCCCCCCACTCCTTCGGCCTTCTCTCTCTCTCTCTTCCCTTCACTTTTCCTCCCTGCCTTCCTAGTACCTTCCCCTTTCCTCCCTGCCTTCCTAGTACCTTCCCCTTTCCTCCCTGCCTTCCTAGTACCTTCCCCTTTCCTCCCTGCCTTCCTAGTACCTTCACCTTTCTCTCCCTGCCTCCCCATACCTTTCCCATCATTATTCCCAGCACGAAACACCTACTGAGGCACACGCTCCTTTCCAACTCCCCTTTTCCTTCTGCTCCTCCTCGCCCTCCTTCTTTTCTTCTTCGTCTTCCTCCTCCGATGATGATGAGGAGGAAGAAGAAGAAGAGGAGGAGGAGGAAGAGGTGGAGGAGGAGGTGGACAACATGATCACGTGATCCTGCTCCTCCTCCTCTTAAATCTTCTTCTTCTTCTTCCTCCTTTTCCTCCTCCTAGTCCTCCTTCTTCTTCTTTTCTTCTTCTTCCTCCTCCCCGTCGTTATCCTTTTCCTTCTTCGCCTTTTCCATCTTCTTTTCATCCAACTCCATCTCCTCCTCCTCGTCCTCCTCCTCCGCCTCCTCCTCCTCCGCCTCCTCCTCCTCCGCCTCCTCCTCCTCCTCCTCCTCCTCCTCCTCCTAAATTCTTCTTCCCGAGCAACGACTTCTCACGTACAGCTTAATCTTAAGGTGACGGGCGGGCTGTGTGTGTGTGTGTGTGTGTGTGTGTGTGTGTGTGTGTGTGTGTGTGTGTGCGTGTGTGTGTGTGTGCGGGGCCAGCAATCCGCGTCACCCTTCGTCATTCAGGCCAGGTGGGCGAGGGGGGGGGGAGGGGGGGGGAGGTCAGGTCTGGGTCATATTTTGCCTTGGATAAATCTGTGGCCGGGGGGGGGAGAGAGAGAGAGAGAGAGAGAGAGAGAGAGAGAGAGAGAGAGAGAGAGAGAGAGAGAGAGAGAGAGAGAGAGAGAGAGAGAGAGAGAGAGAGAGAGAGACGGCTAGAGAGGAAAAGACTCCAGCCAAAGCTAACAGATATAAACAGAAAAAGGAACAAAGAAACAAATCAAAAACGCAAACGAAAGCGGTAGTGTACGACAAACAGACAGACAGACAGATAGACAGACAGACAGACAGACAGAGAGACAGGCGGATGAACAAGCACGCATACAAACATACAAACACGCGACAAAGGTGATTGACCGATCGACCAAGTAATAGAGACGAGGATGGACAAGCAAACAGACAGATGAACAGAGAGACAGACAGACAGATAGACAAACCGATAGCGAGGCAGCCTGACCCATTGACACACATGCAGACGCAGCCCCGGACAGACAGACAGACAGACAGACAAACAGACGGACGCGGGCCTTAATTAAAAACTTTCTCCTGATTACACAAAACAAAACTTCTCCGTCGAGCCAAATTGTGACACATCATCATGGTAAACAGAGGTCAAGGTAGATACTAGATAGACTGTAAAACACATAACTGGATACAAATAGATAAATAGATAGATAGATAGAGATAAAGATAAAGTAGTAAGTGTTAGAGCAAAACATAGATTGATCGATGAAATGAGAATAGATAGACTGATAGATGAAAGAAAAGATGAGTTGACAGAAAGTGATTAATTGAGAAATGAACCGTTTACGGGGAATGGGACGAGAGAGAGAGAGAGAGAGAGAGAGAGAGAGAGAGAGAGAGAGAGAGAGAGAGAGAGAGACGATGATAGAGAAAACCACCATCCAACCTTCTCATAAAGCGGCCTTGAGTGTCACAACGCGCCCCAAATGGTAACGTATCGTCCGTCGGTCCAGGTGAAGCATTTAGTAATTAATTAAGAATGGCGCACCGAACACTTTGTAACTTTCCCTTTCTTTCTCCTCCTCCTTTTCCTCCTCCTTCATTTCTTTTTCTTCTTCTTTCTCCTCCTCCTCCTCTCACTCTTCATCTTCTTCTTCATCCTTCTCCTCCTCCTAGTCCTCCTTCTTCTTTTCTTCTTCCCATTTATATAACAGGATCTTCTTTGGTAATATTCTCCCGCGCTTGCCGTCGCCATGAACACGTAATTAAATAGCTGGTGTCTGTTGTTGGTTTTTGTTGATTTGTTATTTATAAGTGTGATGTTGTTTTTCTTTTAATTATTATTTTTTTTTAATTTGCTGTCGTTTTCTTATTTGCTGTCATTTTCTTTTTTGTTTTACTGTTCTCTATATTGCTTTTGTTTTCTCTTCGTTTTACTGTTTTATAATTTGCTGTTATTTTCTTTTTGTTTTACTTTTTTTTTTAATTTGCTGTCGCTTTCTTTTTGTTTTACTGTTTTTTATAATGGTGTTGTTTTCTTTTTGTTTTACTGTTCTCTATATTGCTGTTGTTTTCTTTTTGTTTTACTATTCTCTATATTGCTGTTGTTTTCTTTTTGTTTTACTGTTTTCTATAATGGTGTTGTTTTCTTTTTGTTTTACTATTCTCTATATTGCTGTTGTTTTCTTTTTGTTTTACTGTTTTCTATAATGGTGTTGTTTTCTTTTTGTTTTACTGTTCTCTATATTGCTGTTGTTTTCTTTTTGTTTGACTGTTTTCTATATTGCTGTTGTTTTCTTTTTGTTTGACTGTTTTCTATATTGCTGTTGTTTTCTTTTTGTTTGACTGTTTTCTATATTGCTGTTGTTTTCTTTTTGTTTGACTGTTTTCTATATTGCTGTTGTTTTCTTTTTGTTTTACTGTTTTCTATATTGCTGTTGTTTTCTTTTTGTTTGACTGTTTTCTATATTGCTGTTGTTTTCTTTTTGTTTTACTGTTTTCTATATTGCTGTTGTTTTCTTTTCGTTTTACTGTTTTACAATTTGCTGTCGTTTTCTTATTTACTGTTGTTTTCTTTTTGCTTAACAGGTTTATGATTTGCTTTCGTTATCTGTTTGCTTTACTGTTCTATAACTTGTTCGTGTGCGTCGGAGAGCTGTGCAAGGAAGAAAGAAAACATATCAAGTGCCTTCCCTCTCCTCCTCTCCTTCATTCTCCTGCTTCCCTCCTGCTTTCCCTCTGCGCCCTCTCCTCTCCTCCGAATTCTCCTTCATTATCTACTTTATCTCTGTTGCTTCTCCTTTCCCTCTTGGTTCCATTTCTTTCTCTCCTTCTTTCTCTCAGTTGCCTTCGCTCCCTCATCAAGAGCAGAGTTTAGGCTCACGTGTACAAACCACTGCATGGGCGTACCAGGGAGGGGAAAAAATATTGCTCTGAGTTTGTTTACCTTGTATCTTCCTAAGTGTGTGTACCGGCATGCGCGCACACACACACACACACACACACACACACACACACACACACACACACACACACAAACCCCTCACCCCTTAACACCCACACACACACACAACCCTCCTCTTCCTTCCCACCCCACATACACATAACCCCCATCCCCCACACAAACATAACCCCTCTTCCCCCCCACATAGACAAAACCCACCTCCCCCCACATAAACATAACCCCCCCTCCACCCCCACACACACTTTACACCCCCCCCCCCTCCCACAGACACAAAAACACACGCAACCTCAACCCACAAGACACACACGCAAAAAAACGCCTCACACACACAGCTACGTCGGGTTTTAAACTTTATCTCAACGCAAAGCAAGAAAAATTGTGGGTTACTTTAAATTAAGAGGATATTACACTGGGCATATTTTCCGTGGATCTTCAGTCAAACCACGATTTCCGCCAACATGTTTCTCAATTGTTTGTTGTTATTGCTGCTGATGAAGATGATGAGTAATACCGTCGTCCTTCAGTGAAATCTACCGTAGCTTTGGAAGATCGTGGACACGTCAGAAAACCACGCAAATATGAAAACCACGCCAGCGGAAATCGGGGTTTGACTGAAGATGCACGGAAAATTTGCCCAGTGTAATATCCCCTTAACGTATTATGTAAAACACGCGAGAGGGTTCGAGCCCCACGAGATGCCGCACAGTGCTTAATGTACCGGTTGGCCTCAAGGGCTTGCCATTAGCCTGCGTTAATCCTTTACTGCTCAAGCGTGTAGTGTTCCTGAGCGTGTTGAGTGGATGTGAAGGATGCCTGTGCGGGGAGAGGGGTGGGGGTGGGGGGGTGGGGGGGTTAGTGTGTGTGTGTGTGTGTGTGTGTGTGTGTGTGTGTGTGTGTGTGTTATAGGTAAGTTCGTGGGGTCCGTAAGGGAAGGGATACTGTGTTGTTACCATGGAAATGCTGACCGTGCAGAGCTGTGTGTGTGTGTGTGTGTGTGTGTGTGTGTGTGTGTGTGTGTGCGATTGTGAACGAGAGAGAAAAACAGAGAAAGAGAGATAATTAAATGTTTAGATTCTCACCGATCAGTTATAATTGCGACTATAGCAACTGCTCACCTTCAAATGTCTTTCTTTCACCGCCATGTTGTTTCCCACGCTAATCTTTTATCTCTAACAGCTCTTTTTATCTTCCTAACTCCTTGCCTCGACCCCTCCTGCAGCCTCATTACTTAAACTTATCCCTATCCTGCCCAGCGAACTGACCAGTATCTTAATTGTCTTCCTTTTCTTTGGCAAACTCTGGAACAGTAATCCCGCTGCAGTGTTTGCTAGTCCCTACGATTTTAATTCTTTGAAAGGGAGAGTATCAAAACTTTTCTAAATCTAAACTTGATCCTCCTCCTCTGTTCACTCTGGTTGTTCTTTACTGTTTCCTTCCTTAGCCCAATAAACAAAAACAGCAGCAATAACGACAACAACAGAGCCCTTTTGATTTGAGCTGTGTCACCTGTACCCCGCCATAAGCCTCAACCACTAAACGCTCCCAGACCTCGAAGCCGAACGGTCCACACATTGTCTTCAGTCCAACACAGAGACTCTTGTTCAGTCTCGCATATCGGTTTGGGTTCTCATCGCGTTATTCCGGTTGGGCGCCTCTCTCCTTTCTCTTCTCTCCCCCTTTTCTTCATTATTTATCTTCCTTTGTTTCACGAGTAATCAACCTTTCCTTCGATTATTCTTCACTTGCGACGAGGATGATGTTTGATGTCAGTATTGAGACGTGTCATTGTGAGATGCAAGTGGCAGTAGTAGTAGTAGTAGTAGTAGTAGTAGTAGTAGTAGCAGTAGTAGTAGTAGTAGTGGTAGTAGTAGTAGTAGTAGTAGTAGTAGCAGTAGTAGTAGTAGTAGTGGTAGTAGTAGTAGTAGTAATAGTAGTAGTAGTAGTATTCGTTGATGTTGTTGTAGGTCATAAATCATACAGAAAAATATTCCTCCTAATCGTATCTTTTCCATAATCACACACAAAATAGTGTCTCCTGCAATGCCACGGAGAGTAAACACAAATAAATAGAGTGCGTGTGAAGTCAACGATAGCGGAGGGATGTAGGCCGCAATTATGTGGGCGAGCGTTGTGACCCCGCGACGAGGAGACCAAGAGAATGAACAATGAGGCGGCGCGTTAGTGTTAGTGAACGGGGAATTGATGAGACAAACAGGATCAGTTTCCATCACGTTTATAATTGCTGTGAGGGCACGAATACACACACACACACGCAGACACACACACGCACACGCGCACACACACACACACACACACACACACACACACACACACACACACACACACACACACACACACACACACATCACCACATCCCATAGCACCACGCTACACCACACAAATATATAAATAATTAGTTTACTGAACATGGTAAATAATAGCCACTTTAAAATTACCGATCCAGCATAACTGTTAATATTGTAACCGCTGAAAAATATCATAATAGTATCGATACTAAAAAAATGCCTCTCGTATAAGCGACAAGTAAAAAAATAAATTACCAAGACTTAAAAGAACTTAAACACACACACACACACACACACACACACACACACACACACACACACACACACACACACACACACACACACACACACACACACACACACACACACACACACACACACGAGCTGTGTGTGCCGGTAAAGGCAGCGTGTGACGGGTAGAGAGATTGCTGCTTTTGCTCAATAAAGTTTTCCGCAAAGATGAAAATACGTTTACACTTCAGAAATCCAGTGGAGAGACGGAGAATATCAAATGCGGTAGGTGCAGTATGCTGTGTGTGTGTGTGTGTGTGGGTGTGCGCGTGTGTGTGTGTGCGTGTGTGTGTGTGTGTTTAGATATCAGTCCAAGGGATCAATGATGGGATTCGGTAAATTTGTCACTGAAACGTATACACGCTTGGAATATAAGACCACTCTGTTTTTCAGCCTCTCTAACTTTATAGGAGCAGCGTGTTGCGAACATTTTATATATACCTTGTGCATCCCCTAGACTCTCCTTGCATTGAAAAAACTATTCATCATAAACAGAATATTCTTCGTTAGATGTAATTTCGTAGCGCACCAGGTCAGCTAGGTAGGTCACGTCGGGAGGCTCACCTGTCGTGTATCGTGAGAAATGGATAGCAATTAGCGGAGGTGGGAGAGAATCATTAATGAAATTCAGAGAGGCGGTGGGCGGAAGACAAAGCCGTGCGGGACGCCACGACTGCCGCTGATGGACTGATGGATTTAGAACAATAGCCATCCATCACGGCGGAAATAGATCGGCCAGAAGGGAGACCAGATCCGAGGGTGTGAAGAGGAAAGGGAATCTGTAGTAATTGTATTTTTCTGTTGTTGTTTATGCTGCAATAATAGAAGATGTTATTGTTGTTGATATAGACGTTCCTACTGTTGTTGCTGTTTTTAATGTTGTTGCTGGTGATATATTTATTAGTTAATGTTATTGTTGGTGTACCTGCATTTACTGTTGTTGGTGTGAATGTTATTATTGGTTTATGGTGTTGCTGTTTTACGAGTCTTGTAATGTTGATATTGATGGCGGTGGTGGTTATACTGATGGTGACGGCTGTATTGGTGTTTGGGTCAGTAATGGTGATGGAGGTGGAGGAAAGTCTGTGCTCCTGACATGCTTATCTGTGGCCCCAACAGGTGTGGAATCTCACCACCACCAGTATTCTTATCATTACTAAAGCTACCACACGGCAACAGCTATCACCACCACCACACACAACAACAACGAAAGGTGAATCAAGACACCTCTCCTCCCGAAGTTGACCTCTCTTTGGCAACTTATTACTTTTATCTTTGTGGGAACAGCGATTAGCGGGCTTTTTTTTTTTTTACACCTTTTTTGTTGCCCTTGAGCTGTTTCCTTAGCTGTAAAAAATAACATCAACAACAACAACAAGAGCAGCAACAACAACAACAACAACAACAACAACAACAGCAACAACAACAACAACAACAACAACAACAACAACAACAACAACAACAACAACAACAACAACAACAGCAACAACAACAACAACAACAACAACAACAACAACAACAATAACAATAATAATAATAATAAAGTTACAACGTTTGCCAAAATATAGGTGGAAACTAAAGCGAAGTCATACTCGGTGAAATAAAAAGAGCCTGCAAAAAGGTTGAAAAAAATAGTGAATGTGCCGAAATGGTCCTTTATACACCACAACGTTGGCTGCGATCCATTGAGTGCAAATTAAAACGAAACCAGTTAATAAATGTGTCATGAAAAAACGGAGAACGCTTTTTTTTACTGCGATTTTTATTCTATTTCGCGTTTAGGTGGTGCACACACACACACACACACACACACACACACACACACACACACACCTGGAGAGCACACACGGAGATAAGATAAACTGATACATGACGTGAATATATGTCATGTATGGAATATTGATACACGCTCATGTCACTGTTCACAAATGATGAAAAGCAGCGTAAATAATCCATCGCGTGTCGGCCTGTGGTTGTGGTGTGGCCGGAAGAGGGATGGACGAGCTGTGTGGACGGTGGCCTTGACAAAACAATGCTCTATTTGTATGTTTGAATGTGTGCTTGTATGTAGTGCGGGTGTATTCGTGCGTGTGTGTATGTTGGGGGGTGAGGGTGCCTGTTTGTGTGTGTGTGTGTGTGTGTGTGTGTGTGTGTGTGTATTACCATTAGGACAGTATTATTTCATCCTTGTTTGTATTTATCAGCTTAAGTATCCATCATCTGTGTAAGGGTCATATTTTTAAGCATTTCGCCTCCCAAGCACACACATTTGCCAAGGCTTTCGCAGGAGTTATAGGCATTTTTCTGGCTAGTTTTATGACCCTCCTGGTAGTCTGACGGAGTTTCTGCACCGTGGCGGCTGGAAATAGTTAAAGTGAATGGCGGAAGCGTCTGAAAATACCAACAATAAGCTCTCCACACCTTAATACCGAATAGGGGTGGAAAAGCACATTGTAAAGGCGAGTTAGATACTGCTGAGTGTTCGAAAGGGAGATCGCGGGTCCAGCACGTGATCAGATTAAGGCGAATCACACACACACACACACACACACACACACACACACACACACACACACACACACACACACACACACACACACACACACACACCACGTAATAACTAGTTATCCGTCACTGTGTCGGTCGAGTTATGGCAGAAGCGGTTAAAATATAGAATTAATGAAAAAAATAAACTTGCACCATTATTCTGTGTGTTATGCGTGAGAGAGAGAGAGAGAGAGAGAGAGAGAGAGAGAGAGAGAGAGAGAGAGAGAGACCGCAATCGCATTTTCAGAATTTACTGTTGAGGATTAAAAATAATAGATATGATATATGTTGCCGGTTGAGTGGCTTTGGTATACGATGGGACAGGGGAGGGAAGAGGGGCGAGGGGAGAACAGGGGAGAGGAGAGGGGAGAGGGGAGAGCAGAAGAAGAGAGGTGAGGGGAAATAAGAGGGGAGGAGAGGGAAGAGGGGAAAGCGAGGGAAGGAGGGAGGAGAGGGTAGAACAGGAGGGAGGAAGGGAGGGAGGTAAAAAGGAAGGGATGTACGTATATGAAAAAGAGAAAGCGACAATGACAAAGACTGGAGATGTAATACGATAAAAAAAAAGAATGAGGATGGATGGAGGAAGGGAAGGAAGGAACAAAGGAAAGAAAGAGAAAGGAGGTGACCGAAAGGAGAAATAGGGGGTAGGAGTCAAATATGTGAGGGACCAAGTACACATGAAAATAGAGAAACATGGAAATGCAGGCAACAGAAAGCCTATTGGCTCATTACGAGGTCGCCCGCTTGGGTGATTTAATCTGCTCGACCGCCACTTGGGGCTTGGTGAGCAGATGAAAGCACCTCGATATTGAGGAGCAGATGGAAGCCCCTCGTTATTCAGTTTACTCCTGACGCAGCGAAATGACGGTCGATTCTATATTTGAAGGAGTTGATGGTATTCGCATTTACTACTTCTGAGGGAAGATTGTTCCAGTGGCGGATGACTCGGTTTGAAAAGAAACTCCTTCCAATGTCTGTGTTACATCGACTCGACTGAATGGGTAAACCGTTATTTCTAGTTCTTGAGTTGGTTTGCAGTTCAAAGAATTTGGAGTAATCGACGTTATTGAACTTTTTTCAGGTACTTGAACACTTGAATCATATCCCCTCGTAGACGTCTTTTCTCCAATGTAAAGAGATTGAGTCGCTTGAGTCGTTCCTCGTACGGTTGAGCCCTGAAGGTTGGAATCATCTTTGTGGCGCGTCGTTGAATCCTTTCCAGTAAAGCAATGTCCTTTCTGTAATTGGGAGACCAGAACTGCACTGCATACTCGAGGTGCGGTCTTACCATGGAATTATACAAGGATAGCATCACGTCTGGTGTTTTATACTCGAAGTTCCTCGCTATGAACCCGAGCATAATGTTGGCCTTGTTGTATGCTTTTTTACAGTGATTCGCGTGTTTCAGGTCACTGCTGATAGTGACTCACATATCCTTTGACTCCTGCATCGCTTGCAGAGGTCTCCCATTCATGATGTATGTGTGGTTACTATTTTGGGACCCAATGTGCATGACTTTGCATTTGTCAACATTAAAAGACATTTGCCATTTTCCGACCATTCGATAATGTGATTGAGGTCTTTCTGAATGATTTCGCAGTCGGTCTTTGTGAGGGCATCTCCACCCACCTTGGTGTCATCTGCAAATTTCGATATTGTGGATTTCAGTCCTGATTCTAGGTCATTGATATATATGATAAAGAGGATGGGTCCCAGCACTGACCCTTGAGGCACTCCACTAGTGACTGGTAGCCAATCGGAAGGCTGTCCGTTGAGTAGTACTCGTTGTTTTCTGTCGGTGAGCCAATCTCTTATCCACGCGATCAGATTGGTTCCGATGCCCGCCGAGTGCAGTTTCTTAAGGAGTCGCTCGTGCGGTACCTTGTCGAAGGCTTTCTGAAAGTCCAGGTATATAACATCACTGGGGATGTGGGCATCCCAGTTCTTATATATACCTTGGAAGAAGTCTAATAAATTCGTTAGGCAGGAGCGCTTGTTTCTGAAGCCATGCTGGGTGTCGGAGATTATATTATTGTTTTCTAGAAACTTAACAAGTTTATCTCTAATAATCTTTTCGAGTATTTTTCCTGCCACTGATGTCAAACTTATGGGCCTGTAGTTTAATGCAACGCTTTTGTCTCCTTTTTTGAAAATCGGTGTTACGTTCGCCATCTTCCAGTCTTCCGGGACCTTGTTTAGTTGAACTGACCGGTTGAATATGGTAGTGAGTGGTTGAAGAATTTGTTGTTTAAGCTCTTTTAATAACCGCGGGGACAAACTGTCGGGTCCCGTTGACTTGTTCGTGTCGAGTTTGTCCAAGTACTTTTTTACTTCTTGGTCGCATATTGAGTCAATTTCCAGCGGCGTGATCTCACTCGGCGGGGCAGGGCTCTCGGGAATGGTTTCGATGTCCTCGACTGTGAATACGGATGCGAAGTTACTGTTGAGGATTCTGGCCATCTGTTCACTGTCCTGAGTTACAGATCCAGTCTCGTCTGTCAGGGGACCAATATTGGATTTTACTTTCTTTTTCGATCTTATGTACGTGAAGAATTTCTTGGAGTTAGTTTTGATTTCGCGCGCTATTTGCTTTTCATAGTTGCGTTTGCTACTCCGAATAAGGCTGCGACAAGCTCTGAGGCTGTTGTGGTACTGTGTGCTGGCTTCGGCCGTAGCATTCTCTTTCATCAAATTATAATTCCTTTTTTTTAGGTTTAGGAAAGAAAAAGAGGAGGAAAGGAAGAAGATAAGAAGGAAAAGAGAGAGGGGAAGAGTGGGAGAGGGAGAAGGTGGAATCCAATGTTGAGGAGGAGGAGGAGATAATGAGATAAAGAGGAAGAGAAAAGGCAGATAGGATTGAAAGAAGCGAGGGGAGGAGAAATGAGAGGGAGAAAATACAAGCTAATATGTTGAAAGATGAGGAATGAGATAGAAAAACAAAATAAAATAGAGATATGTAGTAGAAGAGAGACAATATGGTGGAGAGAGCAAATGAGATAAAAGAAAAAGAACAGAAAGTCCAGGTGAAATAGAATACAGGTGAAAGGAATGAACATGGGAGGGAAATTTCAGATACGGCCAAACTCTACTCATGGCATGAACACACACGGTTTATTTTTTTATTATACTTTTATTAACATCAAGCTCATACCTCGACCAGTTTTCAGTCGCTTGTCCCTTTTTATAGCTCGGATCGTTGTGACCAAACAGCAGTCGATTTGAAGGGAAAGGGAGCGGAAGGGGAAGGGGAGAGGGAGGGGAGGGGGGAGGGGTAGGTGTGAGGGGACGAGGAGATGAGGTGAAAGGGGGGAAAGGGGGAAGGTGGGAAGGGAAAAAAATAGGAGGGGGAAGGGGAAGGTGTGAGGGGAAGGGAAAGGGGAGACTCGTGTGGACATTGTCGAGGGCACGTGGGTCCCCTCTTCCCCCCTCCTCGACCCCCCTCCCCCCTCCCCCCTAGCCAGCGAGCCATCCACCCCTACAGTCGCGTTCATTTTTATTGCGAAGGGGAAAAAGAGGAAGGGATTTTTAAGTGGTTTAATTGGTTGATGGCACCGATGAAGAACCGAACACACACACACACACACACACACACACACACACACACACACACACACACACACACACACACACACACACACACACACACACACACAAACAAACAAACAAACACACAGGGATACAGTGGGCGCGGAAAGCTTTGATTATTAGTGTCCCGTGTTTAGTGGCAGCCATGCAGGGTTCGTTCGTTCGTTGGCTCGTTCGTTCGGTGGTTCGTTCCACAGATGATCATGTCCAGTTTTGCGTCGTGTGTTTCGTCTTTTATTTTTTTATTCCACATCAAACTTTTTCCGCGCTTTTTGCCGATCATATCACACACACACACACACACACACACACACACAGGACATGAGCGGCGGCAGTGGCGTCGGCTGTGGTGGTGGTGCTGGTGGTGGAGGCGGCCGCGCTTCGTGTGGATAAAAAGTCTGAAAAATATTTCCCTTTGCTTCAACACGTGACCTTAAACCATGGACGTGGTACTCCGTGCGTGTGTGCGTGCTTGTAACTCACTCCCGGTTTTACCACATGCTGGGCTCGTGATCGGCAGCCAGTTGCCCTTCCGGAAAGAGCTCTTTATGGCTAGGAGGACCAATTTACTGGCACTGCTGGGACCTCAGACTCCACACACCCCATCCCCGTTGCACAAGGGGAACAGTAACGGCTCCAGTCAGCGAAAAACCTAGAATGATCTGAGCGCGACTCGAACTTCAGCCTGCCTGAAGACAGGCAGTGGTTGTAACCTTTGAGCTATGAAGCGGTGTGTGTGTGTGTGTGTGTGTGTGTGTGTGTGTGTGTGTGTGTGTGTGTGTTATGCCCTGCATGACTTATATTAATCTAGCTGAGTAGTCTGGTATCTGGTATGCCGGCATACCTTTATACACCTTACGATTGATCATGATCAAGTGGGTAATAATAAGGATAAGTACTAATGCAGGAATTAGGCTGATTATGAACGTGACCTTCGGTGCAAACTGTTAACATTGTCTTACGTTTGACCTGTAGCACAGTAGTAGGCCATGTAGACTTTCTTGATGGGGCCTGCCGGTCGGCACCAGGCCGTATGTGGTGCAGGCAAGTGTTTATAGCGGCACCATCTTGCTTGACTCATGCTGCCCCCTCGAATTCATCTTTGCGCCTCTCTAGAGACTTTCGCTAGAGTCCAGGTTGTTAGTTGGTCATCAGGGCAGCATGTGGGTAGTCCTAGGACACTCAACGATAGTTAAAAATTGTCAGCTTGTAGTGGCGGGCGGGACTTGAACCGGGGTCCTCCAGATCATCGAGCCCACACGCTGCCCACTCAGGCACCGCTTCCTCCTGCAGTGATAGTGATAATAAAAATAACAGTGGAAGTAAAGACAATTAATCGGAAGCAGCAGCAGCAGCAGCAGTAGAAGTAGTAGTAGTAGTAGTAGTAGTAGTAGTGGCAGTAGTAATGGTAGTGGTGGTGGTGATAGTATCATTATTATTATTATTATTATTATTATTATTATTATTATTATTATTATTATTATTGTTAGTAGTAGTAGTAGTAGTAGTAGTAGTAGTAGTAGTAGCAGCTATAGGAGTAGCAGTAGTAGTCTGAAAAACAGTGGTGAAAGTAGCAGCAGTAGTAATAGTGGGTGTAACAGCTGCCGTCACACCGTCACATTACGATAATAATGACGGTGATTGCAGAGGCCTGACTGATGACGCTCAATCCGAACCTTTTACGAGACAATAAATAAATACAGAGGGCTTAAAATTACCATGCCATTGACCTCGGAGAGAGAGAGAGAGAGAGAGAGAGAGAGAGAGAGAGAGAGAGAGAGAGCAAAGGACAGATATCGGACTGGTAATCTATTTCAGTGTTCTAGGATCGTTTGCAGCAACTTGTTTTAATTGGTTCTCGAGTTTACTCTGAAGGCCGCGTGCGAAGGACGGGTTTTGATGCGCTGTTGATGGCGGTGATGAGGCAGAGGCGGAGGACGGCAGGTGCGAACAGGGGGAGGAGGAGGATGAAGGATGAAGGCGAGGTGGATGATTAGGAGGAAAAGGAGAAAGATGTGAAAGATGATTATAATGACGATTTTGATGATGATGATAAGAAGGAGGATGAACAGGAGGAACAGGAAGAAGAGGAGGAAAGTGAATCGAAGACTGTATGACGAGGAAACACTGAAATATGGAAACATGGAGATGCAGGCAGCTGAAAGCCTATTGGCTCATTACGAGGTTGCCCACTTTGGTGATTTAATCTGCTCGACAGTCACTTGGGGCCCGGATAGCAGATGAAAGCACCTCGGTATTCAGTTTACTCCTGACGCAACGAAATGACGGTCAATTCGATTTTTGAAGGAGTTAATGGTATTCGCATATACTACTTCTGAGGGAAGATTGTTCCAGTGGCGGATGACTTGGTTTGAAAAGAAACTCCATCCAATGTCTGTGTTACATCGACTCGACTGAATGGGCAAACCGTTATTTCTAGTTCTTGAGTTGGTTTGTAATTCAAAGAACTTGGAGTAATCGACGTTATTGAATTTTTTCAGGTACTTGAAGACTTGAATCATATCCCCTCGTAGGCGTCTTTTCTCTAGTGTAAAGAGATTGAGTCATTTGAATCGTTCCTCGTACGGTTGGGCCCTTAAGGATGGAATCATTTTCGTGGCGCGTCGTTGAATCCTTTCCAGTATTATCTCAATGTCCTTTCTGCAATTAGGAGACCAGAACTGTATTGCATACTCGTGATGCGGTCTTACCATGGAATTATACAAGGATAACATCATGTCTGGCGTTTTACATTCGAAGTTCCTCGCTATGTATGAACCCGAGCATAGTGTTGGCTTTATTATTTGCTTCTTTACTGTGCTTCGCGTGATTCACGTCACTGCTGATAGTGACCTCAAGATCCGATTCCTCCTGCATCACCTGCATAGGTTTCCCATTCATGATGTATGTACCATTTATGGACCCAATGTGCATGACTTTGCATTTGTCAACATTAAAGAACATTTGCCATTTTACCGACCATTCGATAATGTGATTCAGGTCTTTCTGAATGATTTCGCAGACGGTCTTTGTGAGGGCCTTTCCACTCACCTTGGTGTCATCAGCAAATTTCGATAGGGAGGATTTCAGTCCTGATTCTAGGTCGATGATATATATGATAAAGAGGATGGGTCCTTGCACTGACCTTTGAGGCACTCCACTAGTGACTGGAAGCCACTCGGAAGGCTGTCCGTTGAGTAGTACTCGTTGTTTTCTGCCGGTGAGCCAATCTCTTAGACACGCGATCAAATTGGCCCCAATTCCCGCCAAGTGCAGTTTCTTAAGGAGTCGCCCGTGCGGTACCTTGTCGAAGGCTTTCTGAAGGAAGGAGGAAAAGGAGAATGAAGACGAAATTAATGAAGAGGAAATGGATTGAAAAAAGCAGAAAGAGAAGGAGGAGGAGGAGGAAGCGAAGCAGGAAGAGGATGCATGTGGATAAGAAGAAGCAACATCAATTACATCACAAAACCTCGTCTCCAAATCTATCTATCTTATCTATCTATCTATCCCACGTTTTTTTTTCTATTTCCCAGCTTCTCCCTTTCCCTGCAGATGTGTCTATGTTTGTATATGTGTATTAGGAAAAGACAAAAAGGATAAAATAGAAAGAACGAGTGAGAGTGGGTGCGTGGGGAGGGAGGGTTCTTACATTGGTTGCAGAAGAACGTGCGGGATTAGACTCACTTAATACGAGGAGTGTTTAATGGTTCTCCCCGAGTTTGCTAAGCCCGGTGGAGGGGCGAGGAGTGCGGGGTGGGGCCTCCGATCACGCGAATACTTTCCGCTTCTCTCTTTTATCATTCTCTCTCTCTCTCTCTCTCTCTCTCTCTCTCTCTCCTGTGTACAAGTGCTCACTCAGGGTTCATAACTATAATTGTTTTTTTGTAGTAAATGGTGAAGGAGAGAGAGAGAGAGAGAGAGAGAGAGAGAGAGAGAGAGAGAGAGAGAGAGAGAGAGAGAGATAAAACACACACACACACACACACACACACACACACACACACACACACATACAGACAGGAGAGGCGGGAGATGAGATGAGATGTTTTGGTGAGAGCGAAGCGCAAATAACATTAGATCTTATTTTCGGGTGTTTTAAGCCGTCAGAATTCTCATACGCGTTTTCTAGGAATTCTGTTTTCTTTTTTGGTCAGAGTGTATGATTCTTTTTCACCTTTTTCTCATTTATGTGTAGCGTGTGTAGCGTGCGTGGGTGGGGATGGGGGTGTTGGGGTGTGTTGGCGTAGGCGTGGGTGGGGATAGGAGAGGAAAAAATATGTTGGGTGCGTTAGTAATCGAGCTTCATTCAGTGTATTTAGTGACTGTGTGTGTGTGTTTCTTTTTGTACATTTGCTTCCTCTGTTTCCACTTTCACAATAGTTTTCTAATTCTCAAAGGGGTGAGTAAGCATGGGAGGAAGGAAGAGGAGTGATATGTTGGGTGCTTTAGTTATCGAGCTCCATTCAGTGTATTTAGTGACTGTTTTTTTTTGTAGATTTGCTTCCTCTGTTTCCACTTTCACTATCGTTTTCTAATTCTCGAAGGGTGAGTGAGCATGGGAGGAAGAAATGGAAGGAGTGGTATGTTGGATGCGTTTTTAGTGTTGATTTGGTTTCTGTGTTTTCCTCTTTCTCTATTTTCTCTGATTCTCGTAGGAGTGTGTGTGGATGTAAGTGTGGAGGGAGGTAGAGGGGAGAAGTCTATTGGGTGCATTTGTAATTGAGCTTCGTTCCAGGTATTTAGATGATTGGATGTGTTTTTTGTAGATTTGCTTCCTTTCTTTCCTCTTTCTCTATTTTTTTCTGATTCTCGTAGGGTCTCGGGGAGGGAGGGGGGGGGGGGGAAGAGGTGTATTAGGTGCGGTGGTAATCAAGCGTGAGTCAGTGAATTTAATTGACAGAATATTTTTTTTGTTGGTTTAGTTCCTCTTTTTCCTCTTTCAATATTTTTTTTTGCTTTTCGTTTCCCATTAGTTGTATGATGGACGGCGTTTTCAGGTATAAAAATGTTACTCCCTGATGTTACTCGTTCGTCCAAAGACCTAACGATACACACACACACACACACACACACACACACACACACACACACACACACACACACACACACACACACACACACACACACACACCTCGCTTCTGGTCAGCAGGTGAAATCTTCCAACCATGCTCTGAGGGAGGGTGTCAGAACGTGCCGTGACTAACAAGAGAAGGAGGAGGAGGAGGAGGAGGAGGAGGAGGAAACGTGGAGAAAAGAGTGAAAGGAGGAATCAGGGGATGGGAAGAGGGGAGGAGGAAACGTGGAGAAAAGAGTGAAAGGAGGAATCAGGGGATGGGAAGAGGGGAGGAGGAAACAGTTTAACAGCATCATGTGAGGTTGAGGTGAGAGGGGAAGCAGATACGGACGAAAGCTGTAAGAGAGGGAACAGAAATACGTGGGTCCTTTCCCCTTACCTGGCTGCATGAGTTTGGTTATGGGAGAAAAGGTCAAGTATCATGTAAAGTGGCGAGGGGGAAGGAGGAACAGCAGATAGGGAAGGAGAGGCTGAGGAAGGGAGAGCAAGTGTGTCGGTCTATCTCCCCTTACCTGGATGGATGAGTCTGGCGGTGTAGCCTCGTGATCTCTCCACCTTAATCCAAGTCTTATCCCCCTCTCTCTCAAAGGTGAAGGAGGGCCGCGTTCTGGTCCTTCTTTGTGGAGATGAACGGTGCCTGGGGACGAAGAGAACGAGGAGAATGGTTTTGATAGAAAATGAATAGGATTTGAAAAGGAAGTGGAAGATGGGGTGTAAGTGAGTCATGGGGAAGAAAGGTGTTGACGAAAGGATCTGTTTAGTGGAATGGGGAGGAGGGTGAGAGTGGACCAGATGAAAGGAAGAGGATGAAAGGGTGTGTATGAAGGGAGAGAGCAAGAGAGAGAGAGAGAGAGAGAGAGAGAGAGAGAGAGAGAGAGAGAGAGAGAGAGAGAGAGAGAGAGAGAGAGAGAGAGAGAGAGAGAGAGAGAGAGAGAGAGAGAGAGAGAGAGAGAGAAGGTAGATGAAGATAATAATGAAACAGAGGAAGGGAATGAGAGAAATGAAAACAAGATCTAGATAAGGAAACGGAAGAAGGAAGAGGAGGAAGAAAGAAAAAAGATAAAATGAAGTAAGAAAGACAGGTAAGTAGAGTGAGGATCTTGAGTTCGAAGCAGAAATTGGATAAGGAAGAGAAATTTAATGAGAAATAATAAGGAAGACAAATGAGGATCGGAGTGTATGGATGAAGAGACTCAGGAAGACAAAGACGAGGATGAAGAACGAAATGAGGAAATAAATTATTTACAGAGAGAGGAAAATGAGAGGACAAAGGAAAAACACAAGAAAGAAAAGGGAGATGGGAGGACTAAAGAAGAACAGAAGGAAGAGGAAGGAGAGAGGGAGGGAGATGGGAGGACTAAAGGAGAACAGAAGAAAGAGGAGAGAGAGAGAGAGAGAGAGAGAGAGAGAGAGAGAGAGAGAGAGAGAGAGAGAGAGAGAGAGAGAGAGAGAGAGAGAGAGAGAGAGAGAGAGAGAGAGAGAGAGAGAGAGAGAGATGGGAGACTTAAGAAAGAACAAAAGAAAAAGAAAGGAGAGAGTGAGGGAGATCAGGAACACTTGATATGAAGGTTGAGGAAGAAAAGGTAAAAGAAGAAATAAAAAAAAAAATAAACGAAGTAAATCTGTCAAGGGAGAAGGTGAGAGAGAGAGGGAAGAAAATGTGACAAGACTCGATTATATTTTCCTGCTTTCTATTCTTCTGCTTTCCTACAACATTTATTTTCACCCGCTTTTATTTTACCGCGCCGCTCCGTTCCTGAAGCGCTTACTTATTTCCCTCCTCCTCTCCTCCCCTTCCTCGTGTTTTCGTCGTTACACTTTTTTTTCCTTGATATTTCAGTCGTGCGTAGGTGTGTGTGTGTGTGTGTGTGTGTGTGTGTGTGTGTGTGTGTGTGTGTGTGTGTGTGTGCTTTACCGGGTGTTAACCTTCGAATCTGCCTTGGCTTAAAGGTCAAACTGAGGTGCTTTTTTTTTCATTTTTAAACTTGCTTTCCTATCGTCTGCCTTTTTTTCTCTTTTTCTCTCTATTTCTTGTTCATTTTTTTTCTTCTTGTTGTTTTTCTATGTTGTTTTTTCCTTTTGTTTTTTTGCTTCTTCTCTCCTTTGTCTTCTCGTTTTCGTCGTTGTTCTTGTCATTCTTTTTGTTTCAGTCTACATTTTCTCCTCTTTTTTCTTCTTTTTTTCCTCTAAGTCTTTGTCATTATCATCATCATTATCATCATTATCATCATCTGCAGCGTCGTAATCATTATCATTATCGTCTTCCTCCTCCTCCTCCTCCTCCTCCTCCTCCGCCATAAAGGTCAACAATATTGTAGTCGATCTCTCATTCTTCCTCTCCGCACCTCCCCCCTTTTCCCCCTCTTACTCCCTCCCCCCTCCCCTTCTCCCACCCTCCTCCCCCTCTCCCCCTTTCCTTCCCCTCTGACCCCTTCCCCTCTTCCCCCCTCCTCTCACCCTGTCTTTGTTCTTCCTCCTTTCACTGCGTCCTTTGTGCGGGTCTCAGCTTCACCTCCACCACCACCATCATCACCACCTCCACAACAACAGCCAACACCACCATTACCACAACCTCTGAAGCCACTACCACCACCACCACCATTACTAGCGCACCCTCCCACCATAAGCACTACCATCATAACCATCACCACCACCGTTACCACCATACTACAATAACTGTTACCACTGTCAGTACCAATACCAGCAACAACAACAACAACAACTCCATCATCACTACAAAAAACCACACCCCCACCACCACCACTACTACTACCACCACCACAACCACCACCATCACCACTGCTACCACCACCACAACCACCACCATCACCACAACCATCACCACCACCACAATCACCACCACCACCACCACCACAACCATCACCACCACCACCTCAACCACCACCATCACCATCATCACTGTCCCCACCACCACCCTTCCGCACCATCACCTGAAAAAAAAAATTAGAAGTTGTAGAAGTAGAAGAATTAAAAGGTAATGGAAAATACAACCAACGATTTCATTGATTATAACTATTTCCAACTTAATAAACAACAACAACAACAACAACAACAACAACAACAACAACAACCACACTGACATTCGTTCGCTGGTCAAGACAATAAATCTTGGCCAAGTCTACTTGAGCCGAGTTCCATCGACAGTTTCCCTTCTATTCTCGACTCCTTCTCCTCCGCCTCCTCCTCTTCCTCCTCCTCCTCCTCCTCCTCTTCTTCCTCCTCCTCGTTCTCGTCCTTTTCCTCCTCGTCTTCGTTCTCCTCCTCCTCCTCCTACTCCTTCTGCTCCTCCTTCTTCTCCTCCTCCTTCTCCTATTCCTCCTCCTCCTTCCCCTCCTCCTCCTCTTCCTCCTCCTTTTTCTTTCTCCTCAGCCGCTGAAATACCGTGATTATTATTGCTCCTCAAATTCCTAACGCAGCGCAATGTTACTAAGAGCGCAAAATAAACGCCGTTAAACTATTTATTATATATTTTTAACTTCACCAACATCTAAACTTATCATAAAACTACAAGGGCAGACACAACCTAATGAGATGCAGTTTTGTGTAATTACGTAGAACAGTTTTTTTTGTAATTGGCGTCGTATTGTTAAGCATTTAGTTGAAGTAAAAGCCTGATATTTTAAACGTGGTATCAGTCTTTAGTAACAACAACGTGGCTGATTTGTCTTTCATAACCCGTTTTTTAAGGCTTGGTTAGTTGGTTTTGTTGATTTTTCATAACACTCTCTACGACTTAGTGTGTTATGTCGACTTAACTCTGTGAAAATCCAACCCTTCTAGTTAAAACTGTCCCAAAAGCTTAATTATAAAAAGTAACTAACTAAATAACTTAATAAATACTAATACGACGTTAAAAAAAAAAAATTCATAAGCGTGAGAGTCATTGGGAATGCTCGCTGACTACATCTCTGGCTAGTTACCTGTCAACTTATCTTACGAATGAGCAAATTTTTGTCTTACGAATGAATGATTTTTTGGCATGATTTTTTTTTGCTTTAAACTACATTTTGCATATTAATAGAGGATACTAAGTTTTAGAGTTACGTTTCCTTCTCTTCCTCCTTTTCCTCGTTCTCCTCCTCCTCCTCCTCCTCCTCTTCTTCTTTCTCCTTTCTCCTTTTTTCTCCTCCTCCTCCTTTTTCTCCTCTTCTTCTTTCTCCTCGTCCTCCCCCTCCCTTTCCTCCTCCGTTCTCCTCCTCCTCCTCCTCCTCCTCCTCCTCCTCCTCCTCCTCCTCCTCCTCCTTCTCCTCCTCCTGTTCACCCTATCTATCTTTCCTTTTTCCCATTTGTCTTAATTTTTCAGAGTTATCTTTCTCCTCAGTTCATTTATTTTCTTCCTCTTTTGCTGAGTATTTTATCGCTCTTAAAAAACGGTACATTTTTTTAATTGTCCTTTTTTATATATATTTTGCAAATCCTCCGTTTCCTCTTTCTCCTCCTCTTTCTCTCTCCTCCTCCTCCTCTTCCTCCTCCTCGTGCTCCTCATCGGCTGACGCATAAACAATATTTCACACCACAGTTTTCAGCTTTTCGCTCCATAACCGTAAAGTGCGTCGCGTATTATCGCCCCGCCGCCATGTTGAACACGCCACCCGCTCCCCCCCCCTTCTCTCTCTCTCTCTCTCTCTCTCTCTCTCTCTCTCTCTCTCTCTCTCTCTCTCTCTCTCTCTCTCTCTCTCTCTCTCTCTCTCTCTCTCTCTCTCTCTCTCTCTCTCTCTCTCTCTCTCTCTCTCTCCCCCCCCCCCCTCCACTCTTCGTCCTTCACTCCCTCCCTTTACACGAACGTTAAAGCTCAAGTATACAAAAGTGTTATGAGGGAGCAATAATCGACGTCTTTTTTTTTTTTATTCGAATAAGATGAAAACTATGACCACGAAGACAGGAGAAAATTGCTGTTTGGTCCAAAGAAAGAACCACGCAATGAATTCGAGCAACAGAAGCTACTTTATATGCTGTCATTTGCTCAGCATCTTAATACACATTGGTTTAGTTGAGGTTTGAATAAAAATCAGTGCATTTTTATCGCCAGGTCAAGGCTGTCAGCTTCTGGCTCTGCTCCTCCCTCCCTCCTGTGTCGCTCTAATGTTGAAAGTTTTGGACGAGGAAGCAGAGGCGACGGTGGTGGTGGTGGTGGTGGTGAGGGAGATGCAGGGAAGAGAAAATAAACTGGAAAATATTTAGGCATGTCCTGGAGGTAGTGTTAAACCCCTTGGATGCGGATTTCCTACAAGAAGACATCACCAAGGTACAGGAGTGGAGCAAAAAGTGGCTGCTACAATTCAGTGAAGAAAAATGTATAGTCCTGTACCTTGGAAGGGGATATCCAGCATACCAATACGACATGGGAAACGCTCCACTATCCATCACAGAGGCAGAAAAAGACCTGGGACTGTATGTTGCCAGGCTACCAGTGAAGGCCAAATCCGTGCCAATCGCAGCGGACGGGTTAAGGAACATCATCAGGCCTCCCTGCTGTGAGCTTCTTTAGGAGATACTTGGAAGAAAACTCAAAGTATGTCTGAAATCACGGGAGGACAACAAACCCCCTCCACCTTGTCCTTGATCCCTGCACCGCCTTGTCTCCTCCCCTCCTGGAAAGTTTCAGGCCATTAGGCTTCCGTCGTGCTGGGGAAAGTTGGATACATTAGGAGGGCGTCACCCCGCACGCAGCCCTCAGAGTGTAGTCTGTTACTGCTGGAATCGAACCCACGTCCACCGCTTTACAGGCAGCCGTGCTAACCATCACACCACAAGGCCAGACATATATGTTGTGATACCAGTGGGTCTATTTGTCCAGTTTTTTGTGTACTCCAGGCTGGCAGGAAGGACTCCATCGCTGCCACCGCTGTTTCAAGCCAGCTTCAACCTTTCCCGCTAGGTTTATAGCAATAAGGACGGGTAAATAGATGGATAGATAGATAAATAAAGATATAGATAGATAGATAGATAGATGATAGAGATATATAGATTTGTGTTCATCGTCATCCTATAGTATTCCACTGCAAAAGTCGGTTTAATGTAAGTGCAAAGGTTCAGTAACCAGTGGCGGCCTGGTCCAATACCCGGATATTCTTTGCCCCAGAGTAGACTGATCGCCATCGTAAAGAGGCTCTCCTTCGTTGTCGATACCAGGGATCGTTGGTTTAAGCCTCTGGTAAATTTTGGGAGTGAGTCAGCACGTGTCCCTCTTAACATGGATGGCACAGAGGATGGGATCAGAGAATGACAATCACACGTTCAACCGTTGGCTGTAAGTTTCAAAACCATAAGTAAGCGATGTCGACTTTCCATTCAACCAAATCTCCGTCATTCTAATTGTCCATTGGTCTATTGTTCGTTCTGCCTGATGGCCGTCGACTCATGTCCATTCAGGCAAATATCCGTCGGTGAAATGTGTGTTACTTAAATGTCCGTTAATCATCTGTCCTTCCGCGACGGAGCGATGTTTAAGAACGAAAAATGTGAAGGATTGTTCATGATGAGTGTTGTTGGTGAGAAAGAAGGGAAAGTAATATAAGGGTATGGGAAATCGATGGGAGGGAGTGAACATTTGAGGGGAATGAAGGTAAAATATAGGACAATGAGGGGAAGGGTTGAGGCGCGGGATGGCGTTGATGGAAAAGAAAGTGCGGAAAGAAGTGAGCGAAAGGGACAGAGAACGTGTGATGAAGACCCGAGAAATAACAAAAAAAGTGCACGAGGGATGAGCTGGCGTGGAAATAAAGGAAGGTAATATGAGCCTGGTGGTGGGGTGATTGACACACACACACACACACACACACACACACACACACACACACACACACACACACACACACACACACACATCCCTTCCAGGTTTCCACTGGACCCCTACATGTGTGTCCAGCCAGGCAGTAAACACTCCCCACTCGCTTAACACACCGAGTAGTGCGTGAGTGAGCGAGTGGGTGAGTGAGTGAGTGTGTGAGTGAGTGAATGAGTGATCCCGTGCGTGTCCTAACACCGGAGAAACACAAAGGGGTCACCTGCCTCAACCTGTCTTATTAACCTAGAGAGAAGGGTGAGGGAGAACAGAAGGTGAAGGAGACAATTGGGGAGGAAGGGTCAGGAGAAGATAAAAGAGGACAAGGGGCAAGGGAGGCCAGTGTAAGGTGTAAGGTGTAGGGAGAATAAAGGGTGAGGGAGGGGTGAGGATAGAGAGCTAGAGTGAAGCAGGGAAGGCAAGGAAGATTGGGGGAGACGGCGGCGCAGGGAGAGAGTGATGAAGACCTTGTGGCAAAGATGACTCAAGGGAAGGGCGACGGATACACTTGCAGAGGTATATGTTTATTAGCTTATGCAATATTCGCGCTCTTCGTTTAATTTGGATTATATTGAACTTCATCTCTCTTCATTTAAACATCAGCTTCCCTTGCTAAGAGAGAATACTTCCCAGAAGCCGAAACGTGGGCTTCTGGGAGGTAGTCTCTGTTCTGACAGTTATCTATAATTTGTTCTCTTACTTTCTCTATTCTAGATATAAGTCCAAAGCAGGATGCTGAGTCTATCTACGAACGCAACAACAGTTATTGTACTTGTGTCCACGACTTTATACGTAATTCTCCATAATCTGGCTAACATAATTGTTATTTCACTATCTGTGCTATATATCGCTCACCTCATTCTGCTAACTGTATAAAATTATGTGAGAACAAGACAGAAAGAGAGAAAGATAAAGAGAGCGAGATAAATGGCCAGAACTCACTGACAAACACAGATACGCGCGACGATCGGTCAGTAGAAATAAAAACGAGATAATAAAATTGAAAACCGCGAGGGTCAGCGGAACGGGGTTGTTGGACCGCCGCGGCCGCGCTACCAATCAGCGGCGAGGAAATCCCTATTTTTAAAGCAGCGACTGAATAAAAGAAAATAATTGCTGAAAGAAATCAAGCGTGTGCACCAACCGCCGCCACCACCACCACAAACAAATGTGTGTGTGTGTGTGTGTGTGTGTGTGTGTGTGTGTGTGTGTGTGTGTGTGTGTGCGTGTGTGTCGTGACGGGTTCAGACACCACCACAACCACCACAAAGTCACCAATTTCCCCCCAAAACGCAACAAAAGTAGTGGGAGAGTGAATGAGTGAGGGAGGGGAAGAGAGTGGCCGAAGTAAACAAAGAGCAAGTGTGTCAGTTATGTAAGAGGTGCGTGAGTGAGTGAGTGTGTGGGGAGAGAGGAAGGGAGGAAGGAAGTGTAAGGAGAATGGGCTAAGTAATAAACAGCGGGTATGTGAGTTATGTAAGAAGTGAGTGAGTGAGTGAGTGAGTGAGTGAATGAGTGTGTGGGGAGAGAGGAAGGGAAGAAGGAAGTGGAAGGAGAATGGGCGGGTATGCGAGTTATGTAAGAAGTGAGTGAGTGAGTGAATGAGTGAGTGAGTGAGGAGGGAGGGAGGGAGGCAGGGAGAGAGGAAGCTAACGAGGAAGTGTAACGGGATAGGGCAAAGTACCAGAAGAGTAAGTATGTGAGTTATTTAAGAAGTCAGCGAGTGAGTGGCCGAGGCAAGGGTTCCCGGCTCGTCTCTTAGCAACAACTATGGCAAAATAATATAAAAGAAAATGACGGACCCGGCGCGCTTCCCTCACCGTGGAGACCGATCCTTAGCGACGAAGGGCAGGCGGGAAAATTACAAGCGTGAGAGCTGTTACTTTATCTCTTTCCTCGTCCTGTTTCACCTCGAGGCCAACAGCAACAAGAACAGATGGAAAGTTTCTTGGTCTGTTGGATTTTACTTTACGTTTTTCCTTTTACCGAGTGCTTTGAGAGAGAGAGAGACTTGGTTGTTTCTTCACATTTCCTTTCGTCTGATGAGAGAGTGAACAAAACACGAAGATTTTTTAATTTCCCACTGGTCACTTTACGTTTTCCCTCATCTAATGCGTAATGTACAATGACATTTTTTTATCACTCCCCCACAGTCATTTTTCCTTTACCTTTTATTTTATTTAAACCGTGAACGTTCGTTTATTATAATATGTCTACCTTGTCCTACTATTTATCAAGTTATTTATCTTTATGTTTATCTCTCACTAGTTCCTGTTTATAAAAGGATTAAGTTTAGTTATTATTTTTTTTGTTATTTTCGTCGTTGTATTTTCAAAGGATTAAGTTTCCTATCCTAGTTTGTTCTGTATTATTTTTTCTCGTTTTTATTCACTATTATGTCTTTGCTATCCTATTATATCTATCTAGTTATTTATCGTTACGTTTATCTCTCGTTCGTTCTTATTAATCTCTTTATTATATATCATCATATTTATCGTTTTTTTTATCTTCGTATCTCTCACTTATCATATGCCTATTGGCTTTTGTTTAGCTTTTCATATGTTGTTGTTATTTTTTTTGTATTCTCTATGTCTATCTATGCCTTTGTTTTTTGTTTATGTCTTTCGTCACTATAGTAAGCTTTGTTTTTATATCTTTCGTCACTATAGTAAGCTTTGTTTTTATAGGTCTTTCGTCACTATAGTAAGCTTTGTTTTTATATCTTTCGTCACTATAGTAAGCTTTGTTTTTATATATCTTTCGTAACACGTGGAGAAGATCTTGACAAAACAAAACAAAACAAAAACAAGACGGCACAGGTGACCCCCAGCATCATGTCAAGGGCGTCAACATGAATGTTTGCCTCTACTTCCTCTGTTAACAGCGAGACGAGGCCACGCATAACACCACTCTTTTACGACTACTTTCTCTCTCTCTCTCTCTCTCTCTCTCTCTCTCTCTCTCTCTCTCTCTCTCTCTCTCTCTCTCTCTCTCTCTCTCTCTCTCTCTCTCTCTCTCTCTCTCTCTCTCTCTCTCTCTCTCTCTCTCTCTCTCTCTCTCTCTCTCTCTCTCTCTCTCTCTCTCTCACACACACACACACACACACACACACACAATCTGCATCTCGCTCCCTCTTCGTCTGTCTCTCTTTCTCTCTCTCATTACCCGTGCATCGAGGCTTGTTAACATGGCTTTAAAAAGAAAAAAAGAGTACCCCCATTCTTTTTGTCCCTCGCCCTGCTTTTTACGGGAGTTCCTTCCTCTAATCATCGGCTCCTATAGTCGATAACTCTCTCTCTCTCTCTCTCTCTCTCTCTCTCTCTCTCTCTCTCTCTCTCTCTCTCTCTCTCTCTCTCTCTCTCTCTCTCTCTCTCTCTCTCTCTCTCTCTCTCTCTCTCTCTCTCTCTCTCTCTCTCTCTCTCTCTCTCTCTCTCTCTCTCTCTCTCTCTCTCTCTCTCTCTCTCTCTCTCTCTCTCTCTCTCTCTCTCTCTCTCTCTCTCTCTCTCGTGCACTATCAGAGCCTTGTTCTCTTTCCGCTACAGAGAGAGAGAGAGAGAGAGAGAGAGCATTAGTCCAACGAGCCATTAATGCGACTCGGTATTATGTGCACTGTACTGTGAATGATAAGCACACACATTGACACATTTACTCTGTCCTAAACACTCTGGACGGACACAACGGACTGGCGGAAACTAAATAAGATAACATAGACCTGCGTGCGTCCGTTAGGTGTTTGGAAATGATGAGGTACTGCTAATAATCATTATGGTAATAAAAATAATGATAATAACTGCGACAGCGATAATGGTAATAGTAATAGTAGTAGTAGAGAAAATAATTATGATAATGATAACTAATATATCACCAGCGATAATCTCTCTCGACGCAAATAGTTCCCTTATTAATATGGAGGATTTTCGTTAGGGCTCTGAACTGGAAAAAACTGGCAATTTAGAGAATTAAAAAGGAAACTATTAAAAATAATGAGAACTTAATTTACCCAGAGGATGATTTAAAGCCTCTTTGCTGCTGCTGCTGTTGTTGTTGTTGTTGCTTTTGCTATTTTGTGAGCGTTGCTGTTGATGATGCTGGTGGTATTAGTGGTGATGCTAGTAGTGGTGTTGGTGGTGTTAGTGGTGGTGCTAGTAGTGGTGTTGGTGGTGTTAGTGGTGGTGCTAGTAGTGGTGTTGGTGGTGTTAGTGGTGGTGCTAGTATGGTGTTGGTGGTGTTAGTGGTGATGCTAGTAATGGTGTTGGTGGTGTTAGTGGTGGTGCTAGTAGTGGTGTTGGTGGTGTTAGTGGTGGTGCTAGTAGTGGTGTTGGTGGTGTTAGTGGTGGTGCTAGTAGTGGTGTTGGTGGTGTTAGTGGTGGTGCTAGTAGTGGTGTTGGTGGTGTTAGTGGTGGTGCTAGTACTGGTGTTGGTGGTGTTAGTGGTGGTGCTAGTAGTGGTGTTGGTGGTGTTAGTGGTGGTGCTAGTACTGGTGTTGGTGGTGTTAGTGGTGATGCTAGTAGTGGTGTTGGTGGTGTTAGTGGTCGTGCTAGTAGTGGTGTTGGTGGTGTTAGTGGTGGTGCTAGTACTGGTGTTGGTGGTGTTAGTGGTGGTGCTAGTAGTGGTGTTGGTGGTGTTAGTGGTGGTGCTAGTACTGGTGTTGGTGGTGTTAGTGGTGATGCTAGTAGTGGTGTTGGTGGTGTTAGTGCTGATGCTAGTAGTGGTGTTGGTGGTGCTAGTAGTGGTGTTGGTGGTGTTAGTGGTGGTGCTAGTAGTGGTGTTGGTGGTGCCGGTGGAGCTTGTTTGGTTTATGGTTGTCGTTGTATTGAGAATGGTCGCTGTGGTTGTCGTTTGTTGTTGTTGATGGTTGCATTGGTGTTGTGTTCGTTGTGTCAGTGTTAGTAAATGTTTTGTTTACCGCTGTTGGAATAGTGTTGTGAGCGCAGCTAATATTGGTGATGGCGGCAGTATTGGTTGTGGTGGTGGCGGTGATTTTGGAGATAGTGATCGTTATTGGGAGGCACTAACGCCTCGTCCGCTACCGTTGGTTGCTGCCGGAGGTAGCAACTAACCTGTCCATAAGGGCATAAGGGCTTCATAACATTGATGTGTAATTAAAAACACATGAATATCGCCGAAAAATAGACCGAAATACCTTGTTATCCGGGTATGAATCTCTGGGTCTTAATTTTTCCTAAAACACATGCAGACAGCGGCGGTGGCGGCTTCGTGTAAAGGCACGTATTGTTTTATTCTCTTGGAATTCCGGCGTGAAGCATATGCTGAGCGATAGACATTATTTTTCCTGAAATGTCCTAATGAGCGGCGGCAGAGTGCGGCGCAGCGACCCTGCGACGTCATTTTCTGGGGCCATGACGGGGCAGTTGGTTGGTCCGGAAATTATAGTTCTCAATTTGCTTGTCGCAAGCATCAGGAAAAACCAAGGACGTGGTAACGTGAGGCTGACAGCTGAGGCGCCGAGGTCACATGACAACGCACGCAGCCCCGGCAGCATATTTCCTCTACAGGTCTAGCTTGGCTGTACCGGTGGATAAACGAAGTGTTCCTCTGGCGCGATAGGGGCGATTTTCAGGTCCTCCTGATTGGCTGAATTTCTCTCTCGATGTCATGGATGTTATTTGTTAATCACAGTCTCTTGTGCCACGTTTTCATATTATTCGCCTCAGCTCACCTTTCATTCAAGATACACAGTTATGGTTGACCCCATTAGACACAACAGTAGTTAGAAAATTATTTATAAAGCAAAAACTGGCGAGAGTGTGTGTGTGTGTGTGTGTGTGTGTGTGTGTGTGTGTGTGTGTGTGTGTACATATATATATATATATATATATATATATATATATATATATATATATTTATATATATTTATATATATATATATTTATATATATATATATTTATATATTATATATATATATATATATATATATATATATATAATATATAAATATATATATATATAAATATATATATATATATATATATAAATATATATATATATATATATATGTCTTAGACCATACATTCACGCTTTCCTGGTTCCCCAATACAAACACAGCTCTCTTCCTGGAGTAGGTAGGAAGACACCTACCGAGCGGGCGCAAGCCACTCCCGGTGAGGTATATATGGGAGGTGAGAAGGGAGCTGAAGCCCTCCAAAGACCCTTCCCATGTCCTCACTAACCGTTTCCCTATTGTCTCACCAACACCGGAGAGTAGTTCAGCATGCTCTCTAAAGACAGATCCTCTCTCTATCCACACCACACTGCATTCACACAACATATACACCTTTTCCCAAAATTAAAATTTCAAAATGGCGCACATACACCAAGCCTCGGAGTCCCCGACTGGGGGGGGGGCCACAAATTCCCCCAAGGAGGACTTCCCTTCTGGCTGCCGACCCGAGAGGTGTCTTGATAACTCCTCGAACCTCTTTCTTCTCAATTTCTGCAACATTCGCGGTCTTCACTCTAATTTTCATTCTGGGGAACATCATCTCCTCCTCTAAACCTCACCTTCTCTTCCTTACCGAAACACAGGTTTCTGAGGCTACTGACAGCAATCTCTACTCTGTTCCCTCCTACTATCTCTATCCTAAATTTCAATCCAAAGCTGGATGTTGCGCCTACGTGCGCAACGACATCACTTGCTCTCGTGCCCACGACCTTGACTCTTCTGAATTTTCCACCATCTGGTTAAGACTTCACTGTCATTCTATTACTAAATACATCTGTGCTGTTTATCTCTCACCTAACTCTACCAACTATGTAAAATTCTTTGACTATTTGAACTCTAAAGTGGAGCACATCTTGAACCACTCTCCCTTCGCTGAAATCTCCATCCTAGGAGATTTCAATGTTCACCAGCTTTGGCTTTCATCCTCTTTCACTGACCATCCTGGTGAACAAGCCTACAACTTTGCTATCCTCAACGACCTAGAGCAGTTGGTCCAGCACCCTACACGTATTCCCGACCGTCTTGGAGATCGGCCCAACATTCTAGACCTCTTCCTTACCTCAAACCCTTCTGCTTATTCTGTCAAACTGTTCTCTCCGTTGGGCTCCTCCGATCACAATCTTATTTCTGCATCCTGTCCTATCGCTCCTGTACACCCTCTGGACCCACCGAAGAGGCGATGCTTCTGGCATTTTGCTTCAGCTCGGTGGGACGACCTGAGGATGTATTTTCCGATTTCCCGTGGAATGATTATTGCTTCCAGGATAGAGACCGCTCTGTGTGTGCTCAGCGCATCACAGAGGTGATTGTCTCTGGACTGGAGGCATACATTCCTCGTTCTTTCTCTACTCCTCACGCTCAAAAGCCTTGGTTTAATCATGCTTGTTCTCGTGCTGTCAATGATAGAGAGGTAGCTCACAAAAGGTACCAGAGCCTTCAAACTAATGCTAATTATGAACTTTACATTTCTGCCCGAAATCGTGCCAAATCTATTCTCCGACTAACCAAAATTTCTTTCATTAATAGAAAATGTCAAAACTTTGCTTTCTCTAACTCTTCCCGTGACTTCTGGCATCTAGCCTAAAAACATATCCTCCAACTTCACTTCTTCATCTTTCCCTCCACTCCTCAGTCCTGACGGCAACACTGCCGTCTCCTCTATCTCTAAGGCTGAACTCTTCTCTCAAACTTTTTCTAAAAACTCCACTCTGGACGATTCAGGGCATATTCCTCCTACTAAACCCCCTCTGACTCCTTTATGCCTGTTATAAAGATTCTTCAAAATGATGTTTTCTATGCCCTCTCTGGCCTCAATCCTCAGAAGGCTTATGGACCTGATGGAGTGCCTCCTATTGTCCTTAAAAACTGTGCCTCCGTGCTGTCACCCTGCCTGGTCAAACTCTTTCGCCTCTGCCTGTCAACATCTACCTTTCCTTCTTGCTGGAAGTATGCCTTCATACAGCCTGTACCTAAGAAGGGTGACCGCTCCAATCCCTCAAACTACCGTCCTATTGCTTTACTTTCTTGTCTATCTAAAGCTTTTGAATCAATCCTTAACCGGAAGATTCAAAAGCACCTTTCCACTTCTGACCTTCTATCTGATCGCCAGTATGGGTTCCGCAAGGGGCGTTCTACTGGTGATCTCCTAGCCTTCTTAACTGACTCTTGGTCATCCTCTCTTACCCGTTTCGGTGAAACTTTTGTTATTGCGCTGGACATATCAAAAGCTTTTGATAGGGTCTGGCACAAATCTTTGCTTTCTAAACTACCCTCTTACGGTTTCTATCCTTCTCTCTGTACCTTTATCTCCAGTTTCCTTTCTGACCGTTCTATTTCTGCTGTGGTAGACGGTCACTGTTCTTCCCCTAAATCTATTAACAGTGGTGTCCCACAGGGTTCTGTCCTATCTCCCACTTTTTTTCTGTTGTTCATTGATGATCTTCTTTCCAAAACGAACTGTCCTATCCATTCCTACGCCGATGATTCCACTCTGCATTATTCAACTTCTTTTAATAGAAGACCCACCCTTCAGGAACTTAACGATTCAAGGCTGGAGGCTGCAGAACGCTTAGCCTCAGACCTTACTATTATTTCCGATTGGGGCAAGAAAAACCTGGTGTCCTTCAACGCCTCAAAAACACAGTTTCTCCACCTATCCACTCGACACAATCTTCCAAACAACTATCCCTATTCTTTGACAACACCCAGCTATCACCTTCCTCAACACTAAACATCCTCGGTCTATCCTTAACTCAAAATCTCAACTGGAAACTTCATATCTCATCTCTTACTAAATCAGCTTCCTCGAGGCTGGGCGTTCTGTACCGTCTCCGCCAGTTCTTCTCCCCTGCACAGTTGCTGTCCATATACAGGGGCCTTGTCCGCCCTCGTATGGAGTATGCATCTCATGTGTGGGGGGGCTCCACTCACACAGCTCTTCTGGACAGAGTGGAGGCTAAGGCTCTTCGTCTCATCAGCTCTCCTCCTCATACTGATAGTCTTCTACCTCTTAAATTCCGCCGCAATGTTGCCTCTCTTTCTATCTTCTATCGATATTTCCACGCTGACTGCTCTTCTGAACTTGCTAACTGCATGCCTCCCCCTCCATGGCCCCTGCACTCGACTTTCTACTCATGCTCATCCCTATACTGTCCAAACCCCTTATGCAAGAGTTAACCAGCATCTTCACTCTTTCATCCCTCACGCTGGTAAACTCTGGAACAATCTTCCTTCATCTGTATTTCCTCCTGCCTACGACTTGAACTCTTTCAAGAGGAGGGTATCAGGACACCTCTCCTCCCGAAATTAACCTCTGATTTTGGACACTCCTTTAACCTCTGTTCGGGAGCAGTGAGTAGCGGGCCTTTATTTCTTTTTCTTTTTTTCTTTTCTTTGCGCCCTTGAGCTGTCTCCTTAGCTGTAAAAAAAAAAAAAAACTCACATTGGTTCTTTTGTTTCCGCTTGAAGGCAATCAGATGTATAGCAAAGCAGCAATGAGGAATGAGTACCTGCTAATGAAAGGAAAGCGCATTTGATACAAAGAATGATTACCGATGTTATATACCATCTTACTAACATATGACCTATATAGTGATGTAGAATAATAATTTTTTTGTAGGAATACATCTCGAATGTTTTTATTTTCCATCATGGGCGCCGGCGACTAATGTCAACGTGTTTGGCAGTGTCCGTAGAGTTTCTGCATCACTGCTGATTAATAATTTACCTATTACACTTTGTTTACTTTGTGGGCATTGGAGAGGTGCTGGGAATCTGTTGAAAATCTATCTGAAAACCTTTTATTGGTCCGTCTGCTGATGCTAATGTGTTACCAGATTCCCGAGACTGTTTTCAACAAGGTGTTACATTTACTGTATAACACTCTTTATTGCTTAGGCTACAGAAAGCTGTTGAAAACTTTGCTAGTCAAACTGAAATGCTGCTTTATTATTGAATACGAATATCTGCAGTACGGATGGCGATGCTGGTGGTGGTGGTGGTGGTGGTGGTGCTGCTGCTGCTGCTACTGTAGCTCTTTTTGCTTCTGCTGCTACTACTACTACTACTACTACTACTACTACTACTACTATCACGAGGAACGAATAACCGTGGGAAACGAGTCTCAAACTTCAGAGGTGCCGCGGAGGTGAAGAGTATTAGGTTGGTACATGTAAATATATCTAACCTAACCTGACTTCCTATAGGGTGCTTCGCCCCATTCTACCCCTGCATCTCTTGTGGATACTCATTGATTACTCCTCAGCTTGCTACTCAGCCAGCCCGCCAGCCAGCCAGCGCATCATCTAACGCTGATCGTCCGTGTTGCAGGTGGGGTCGCTAATGTCCTCCATTTCAACCAAGCTAGATTTCTGAAATAGGAGGCCCTGCCATGACGGACACGACGGCCATGGGAGGGTCTCTGGGAGCTGTGGCGAAGGTCTGCCGCAGGATCCGACAACCTTGAAGCCACATCCTCTGGAAGGGAGCACCTTGAAGAGGCGGCTAATGAGCGTGTCACAGGACGGCGGCCTTTGTTGTAGGCTGGAACGTTATTGGCCACGTAAACAATGAGGCGAATTGTTCAGGGGACGCGCGGCAAACAAGGAAGGGTGGCAGGGTGCGTCGTGGCTTGGCTGGCGGTGATGCAGGGCTTCGGTAAACAAGCAAGAGGACCGGGATGCGTCGCTTCTGGCCATTGGCAGGACGGGCTCGGGTGCAGGGTCTGGCAGGCCTGGACTGTCTCCTCACCTAAAAGTAAGCCGTGGCGGCGCGTGGTAATCAGGCAAGGACAAGCACTTGACTAAAAATTCCTTGATAAGCTTCGTGCATTTTCCAGAAGCACGAAGCAGTCGAGTTTTTTACAGTTCTTGGTGTTGAAATTATGTTAATGGTTATTGAAAGTCTGCCAGGAAATAAGTGTTGAATAATTAATTAGGCGTTTATCAAAATGGTGGCGAGTATCGACGAGCCTCACTGCCTGTCGCCGGGAGCGGACGCAGCGGGGCATTGACAGGCAGATATGTCCGAGCACGTCACAGGCAAATGTATTTGTGAATATATTTAAGTGCTGAGGACTGACATGAGACAGAAAAAGAGAAAGACATCCATCCTTGTGGCATCTATTGCACTTAAATGAAGGGTAAAAAATGAAAATGTGATGCGTTGCGATGAGCCAGAAAGATGACACTCAGACCCAACACCACGTCCACCAGATGCACGCGTGGCCCTGATAGGAGTGGTGTTTTTGTGGCTGTGATAGGCGGTGGAGAGGGTGCAGTGATGGGGGTGGTTGTCGGGGTGTTGGTTGTGTGGATGTTGCGTGGATGAAGAGTTTGCATCATATCAACCGCAACCCGCACTGGACATTTAAAAAAGTTCATGTGACAGTTATCACTAATGCACGTACATCACCAGCATCAACGACTGATTCTGCTACGGCTCATATTAATACTAATGCTAATACGGCTACTACTACCTCTACTCCTACTACTACTACTACTACTACTACCACTATCACAATCATCCCCAGAGTCATTGTCATCACTATCACCATCACCATCACCTTTAAATGCTCATTAACTTCAGGGGGTAATAATGATAATAAAAAAAAAAAAATGAAAATAATAATATCAATACTACTACTACTACTACTACTACTACTACTACTAATAATAATAATAATAATAATAATAATAATAATAATAATAATAATAATAATAATAATAATAATAATAATAATAATTTTAATAATACCGCTCCCGTGTGCTGAAAAAGTTGGAGTGCCCGGAATTTGTACTCCGGCTATTTTAATCGGCGTATTATTGAGCCGGAATTATTGATAAGTAAAGCTGCAGATTATTTAGAATCCTAATTATCAACCCGGTGTGTGTGTGTGTGTGTGTGTGTGTGTGTGTGTGTGTGTGTGTGTGTGTGTGTGTGTGTGTGTGTGTGTGTGTGTGTGCGTGCGTGTGCGTGTGCGTGTGCTTGTGTGTGTGTGTGTAGGACAAAGCAACTGCTGGTTATTTCCCTCACCGTCAAGTTTTCAGCCGTCACCCACATGTAAAACAATCCAAAACCGAGGCACCTTTGAGAGGAATGGACCAGGCGGCAAGAAAGCGTCACTTTAATCTTTATTCACCAGCATCAACGCGGGATGGTGTCAATCATCAGCACCTCTCTAAAAGGTCTATAGAAGCTGTGGGGATACAATTAAAAGGCACTAACCTAAAATTCGTCTGTTTTGTACTCGTGTAAGTCATATCACAAAACCATAGCAAAATGACACAACACTTTGTCACTTGTCGATAAGTAAGATTTCATTATAGAAGAAATAACTCTTTTGTGGTACTTTAGAATATTTCACCACAGATAACAGATAAGATAGCAGGTAACACGTTATATAAAGATAACACGATTGAGTAATTATGAAGGTATACAAGACAAACCGCTTTAAACTGTTAACTTTGGCGACGAAGATCGGGTCATAAGGGACCCAGCGAAGTTTTACCTGCTGCTCTTTACACCTGTTAATTGCACGGCCAGATTACCTGTAGGACGACCGCTTAGATGAGAGTTTGTGAGAGCGACTTTGACCGAAGTAATTTTTCTCGGTACTTCATTTACCCTGAAGATGAGAAGGAGGAAGAGGAGGAGAAGGAGGAGTTGTGGGAGAATGAGGACGCGGTCGAGGGAAAGGAAGAGGAGGATGAAGAATAAGCGGACTAAAACGGGGGAAGAGAATGAGTGAGACTATGATGAATGGGAGGAAAAAGTGGAAAAAGAGAAGATGGAACAGGAGAAACAAGAAAGAGGAGAGAGTGGAACTAGACGTAAAAAATAATGTTTGATACTTAATCCCCAATCAGTCGTTAAAACCGAAAGGAGAGTCGAACGAGAAGGAACGTAGAGGAGAAAGAGGGAGATGAGAAGAGCGCGATGGACGCATAGGAGGAAGATGTAGATAGGAAGGGGAGGGAGAAGGAGAGGCAAGCCGAACGGAGGAATAGGGACAGGACAGGAGGATGCGTGAATGTCTTGCATACCGGTTTACATAGTCTCCCTGCGTTTCAGCTACACACGGTTTGGTCCCCCTGGGCGGCTGGCACAATGCATGGACACTCCTGCTAAGCCCCCTTGCTCCTGCCGCAGCGTGTCGCAGGGGGAGAAAGGGGGCGGGACAGGCTGGCTGGCTGGCGGGCGGGCGGGCGGGCGGGAGAGCAAATGGGTTGGAGAGAGAGAGGGAGCTGGCGGGTTGGTTTGACGCTGGGCATGTACCTGAGAGGAGAATAACTCTAATCGTTGGCTATTCGCAGAGGGAGAACCATAGACTTACATGCACGTTTACAAACACATACACATACATAGACAAGTGGAAGCTTGCATACATGCATACATACATAGAGAAGCATATAGATCCACCACACCACACAGAAATTCATACATATACACATCTTCAATTGCTCAAATCCACACACAAATGCATACTGAAAATCATATAGAAGCATACACACATACTCTATCTGTCTATCCATTTATATCTATCTGTCTATTTATCTATCATGCTTTTTCTCGAATAGTGCGCACCCACAAACCCACACACACACACACACACACACACACACACACACACACACACACACACACACACACACACACACACATTCCGGCACTGCACTGGACAGGGTGACACATTCCCTCCACCTTTGACACGTGTTTACGGTATTTTGCTGCCCTCCTCTCGCCTCCCACAGTTGACCGGGCGACACTTTGTTGGCTGTTGGGAAAGATGTGGTGCATTTGAAGAGTGCTGTTATAATTGCTATCTACATTATTATTATTATTATTATTATTACTATTATTATTATTATTATTATTATTATTATTATTATTATTATTATTATTATTATTATTATTATTATTATTATTATTATTATTATTATTATTATTATTATTATTATTATTATTATTATTGCTGTTATTATTGTTTTACTGTTATCATCATTACCTTCACCATCACCTCATTATAATCATCATTGTTGTCATCATTGTCATCCTCTTCAATTATACCATCGACTGTATCTACAACAATATCACATCTAAGAGTAGTAATAGGAGTAGTAGTAGTAGTAGAAGTAGTAGTAGTTGTTGTAGTTGTAGTAGTAGTAGTAGTAGTTGTAGTTTGCAGTTGTTGTTGTTGTAGTAGTTGAAGTGGGAGGGGAATATGGAGGAGGAGGAGATGGAGGAAGAGGAGGAGGAAGATGAGAAGGAGGAGGAAGAGGAGGAAAAAGAGTAGGAAAAAGAGGAGGGAAAGGAGTTATATTTTGTTCATTTATTTTTTCGAATATCGCACGAGTAGTTCAGTTGTTAAAGCCGAAACAAAGCCAAATACGAATGACAGAGTGAGGGGTGAAGCAGGGAGAGGGAGGGGGAAAATTCGGTCTGGACGTGGAGTAAAAAGATAAAGGGAGCAGTAAAGGGAAGTGGCAACAAACGTGAATAAGAGGCAATAACGGCGAGGAAAGAAATGAAGGGAACATAAAAATTACATAACTGGAAAATAGATCATGAGAGAGAGAGAGAGAGAGAGAGAGAGAGAGAGAGAGAGAGAGAGAGAGAGAGAGAGAGAGAGAGAGAGAGAGAGAGAGAGAGAGAGAGAGAGAGAGAGAGAGAGAGAGAGAGAGAGAGAGAGAGAGAGAGAGAGAGAGAGAGAGAGAGAGAGAGAGAGAGAGAGAGAGAGAGAGAGAGAGAGAGAGAGAGTTGGAGGAGGTGGTGAGGGGTAAGGGAAGATCAACACCATAGTTTGTTGGGTGATATTTTTCTTAAGTAACTAAATCATTTCATATTTCAACGAAGGTTTGCAGTAAACATTTAACATACGTAAACAAGTTGATGTGATTAAACAACTAAGTAAAGCAAGAATAACCGGCTGCGGAAACATTACCGAAAGCTTTACAAACTGTCAACCAAACTCTAAACTAGTAGATTTCAGTGATTTCTTTTTGCTTCTTCCGAGCAGAAAATGTAACTCAACAGGAATAGCTTCTCTAAAGTTTTTATTTCAACTTGTGTTCAATAAATGTATATTCTCTTTCGTTTTGAGTCTTTGAGCATTACATTGAGCGTCCAACTGCTGCACCTAAACAAATTTATGAAAAAATGTTCTCTCTCCGGAAAGTGACGGCCGTAATAGCAGTAACTCAGAGCGTCATTGTTGTTACACTTTGCTTACCTGAGCACACGAAGTCAGGTCTTGGTTTTGAATTTTTTTTTAGTATATCTACCCGTTCAATTTTTCTCCCTCCAATGCACACACAAACAAACACACACACACACACACACACACACACACACACACACACACACACACACACACACACACACACACACACACACACACACACACACACACACACACACACACACACACACACACACACAAGCTGTGGCTCTGGAAGGAAAAAAAAAGACCATCAGCAGCGTGAATAATGGTAGGAAGAGGAGGAGGAGGAGGAGGAGGAGGAGGAGGAGGAGGAGGTGGGGTGGGGGAGGAGGAACAACAGAAGGAGAAGGGAAGGAGAAAGAAAAAATACAATAAGATAAAGTAAATGGTGTGTGTGTGTGTGTGTGTGTGTGTGTGTGTGTGTGTGTGTGTGTGTGTGTGTGTGTGTGTGTGTGTGTGTGTGTATCCGAGGAGAAACAAGAGGAGAGCTGAAAAGGATGAGGAAAAAAAGAAAATAAGAAAAAAACATTAGATGAAGTGTATGCTTGTGTGTGTGTATGTGTGTGTGTGTGTGTGTGTGTGTGTGTGTGTGTGTGTGTGTGTGTGTGTGTGTGTGTGTGTGTGTGTGTGTGTGTGTGTGTGTGTGTGTGTGTGTGTGTGTGTGTCCAAATGCAAACCAGACCAAACATGATGCACTTTTCTTCTTTACAGGCATTTTATTACGCTAATTTTTGTCTTATGAACAATACTCCTTTAAATGATAAAATGCTGAACACAAATGAAAATAAAACTGAAACGTATCGCTTACTTATTCATATTCATTGCATCTCATACTATTTTTGTTTCTTTATTAATATATGTAAAACTTGATACGAGAGAGAGAGAGAGAGAGAGAGAGAGAGAGAGAGAGAGAGAGAGAGAGAGAGAGAGAGAGAGAGAGAGAGAGAGAGAGAGAGAGAGAGAGAGAGAGAGAGAGAGAGAGAATTCCCTTGCCAGAAAAGATGTGAGAGCGGTTATGGGGAGAACACGGGAATGAGAAAGGGAGGACGGAGAGAATGAGGTAAGGAAGAAAGATGAGAAGATGGATGGAGGGGAGGAACGGACACTGAAGGAGAGGAGGAGGAGGAGGAGGTGTGGGAAGTGCCATTGGACGAAAGAGGAAGAGGAAGAGGAAGAGAAGAACAGAGGTTGAATAAAGGAGACGAAGTAGTAAGGGAAGAAATGGTGAAGGAGGAATAATAGAAACGAAATGAGAAGAAAGGAAAGAAATGTGGGAAAGCGTGAAGGAAATGAATGTGAAAAAATGTGGAGGAAATGCGAAAGAGAAAATAACAGAGACGAAATGGGAAGAAAGGAAAAAAATGTGGGAAAGCGTGAAGGAAAGAAATGTAAAAGAAAGAAAAAGAAAGTGAATGAAAAGGGAGAAGGGAGAGGCAGAGAGCATTCAGAGGAACTATAGTAAGGGAAGGGAAGGAGAAGGATGAAAAAAAACAAATATGAAGAGGAAGAAAAGGAAGAACATGGAAAAAATGGGAGGAAAGAATAATAAAAGAGAAAGAGAAAGAGAGTGAGGGGAGGTAAGGAAGAGACGGGAAGCACTCATAAGAACTAGAAGGGGTAGAAAAGAAGAAGGAAAAAAAGAATAGAATAAAGACGAAGCAGGAGGAAAGTGAAGAAATTCGGGGAGGAGGGAAGTAAAAAAAAATAAAAGGGAGAGAAATAAAAGTGAAAGGGAAAGGAGAGGGAGGGAGGAGTCAGAGGAACTAGTAAAGGAGATGAAAAAAGAGAGAGAAAATGAGGAAGAAGAAAAGGAAGAAAGACTGGAAAGAGGGGAGAGAAAGGTAGAATCATTGAAAAGAGAGAAGGAAAAAAGTTACAAAAAAGACAGTGAATGGTGTGTGTGTGTGTGTTTCGGGAGTGAATGGCAGGGATCATCCAATCATTAAAGCAGAAGTTTTGCCATTATGAGTTAAGCTTAATATTAGTGAGCTGTTTATTGCTTGTCGGCCGTTGATCTTACTTTTATATATTCTGTTAATCTTATTTCATTATCTGCGCCCTTTGCTCTGATGTGTTCCTTTGATCAGATAATTGAATTGTTCATCCATTTATCGCACCCTTGAAGCGCGTCAGAGTATAATTATTTAGGTGTTCTTTGGGAAGGTTTAGTGACTCGGGTTCAGGTACGCGTGAGAGGGCCGCTCCAGGTGAGTTACTTCAAATCAATACAGGCCGTCGCCCGAGTCTTGATTGCGAACGTTCCTGGTACTGTTGTTGCCAGTGTTCCCGGTACTGTCTTGCTGGAGCCTCGAGTGCACGTGAGGGCATTGAGGAGAGGGAGAGGTAGGGCACACCATCACAGCCACGACCACTGCCACCACCAACAACATAACCATCACCATCACTAATGTCTTAGGAGAGTGATCGATAGGTAGGACTCCCAATCTTCATCACGACCATCACTGCCAACCACCACAACAACAATATACCAATCATCATCACCAATGTCTTAGGGGGTGATCGAAAGGAGGGTATCAGGACATCTCTCCTCCCGAAATTGACCCCTCTTTCGGCCACCTCTTTGGATTATTTTTAGGAGCAGCGAGTAGCGGGCTTTTTTTCTTATTATTGTTTCCTTTTTTTATGCCCTTGAGCTGTCTCCTTTGTTGTAAAAATTAAAAAAAGGCTCCACCGCACACCTCTCGTCACCACCACTAACAACAACATAGCCAATGTCTTAGGTGGGTGATCGATAGGTAGGACTCCCAATGTCCATCACGACCACCACTGCCAACCACAACAACAACACTATACCCATCACCGTCACCAATGTCTTAGGGGGTGAGCGAAGGGCAAGACTCCACCCCACACCTCCCGTCACCACCACTAATAACAACAACGTAACCACCACCATCACACATGTCTATAGATGGTGATAAAAAGCTACCGTGGTGGTTTGGCATTAATCTACGCATTGCCTTCTCGTTCAACTTTCTTTCTTCTGAAGCTAATAAAAAATGTCCTCTCGCCTGACAAGCAGCGTTATTTATTACACGTGGTTATACACTTTACAGTCACAGGCGTTCTTTATTACACGTGGTTATACACTTTACATTCACAGGCGTTCTATATTACTCGTGGCTATACATTTTACAGTCACAGGCGTTCTTTATTACACGTGGTTATACACTTTACATTCACAGGCGTTCTATATTACTCGTGGCTATACATTTTACAGTCACAGGCGTTCTATATTACTCGTGGTTATACATTTTACAGTCACAGGCGTTCTTTATTACACGCGGTTATACACTTTACAGTCACAGGCGTTCTTTATTACTCGTGGTTATACACTTTACATTCATAGGCCTTCTGAGGATAACCAAGACCGGCAGGATGAATTCTTGGACGACTCTCCACTACACTCGGCTGGAAACAAAGGCTCGTTGATTTCGGGTTTGGCGCTCATATATAGGTTATTTATGCCCTCTAAGTCCATGTATGTTTCCACGTGTTCTTAAACCCTAAAAAGGAGAAGAAAAATACCTGAACAAGGAGAATAAATATACCAAAATGACGAAGAGGATAGCGGATAACGGATAACGACACTCAAGGTATGACAGGCAGGACGCTGAGTGTTGTAGGTTCTTGAGTATTTCCTGTCACCGTTTTCTGTCTGTTTTCTCCTGCCTGTTCGACCTTGATTATCGCCATTCTTTGTTATCTTGTTCTTCCTCATGGTCTGTTTTATTTTCTCAATGTGCCGGTTTTCATTTTCCTTGTTTTTTTCTTTTAGTACTGCAATTTTCCTCGTTTTTTTCTCCTACTACCGCAATTTCTTATACTACTGGAATTTCTTCTACAACTGCAATTTCTTATACTACTAGAATTTCTTCTACAATTGCAATTTCTTACTCTACTGGAATTTCTTCTACAACTGCAATTTCTTATACTACTGGAATTTCTTCTACAACTGCAATTTCTTATACTACTGGAATTTCTTCTACAACTGCAATTTCTTATACTACTGGAATTTCTTCTACAACTGCAATTTCTTCTACAACTGCAATTTCTTCTACAACTGCAATTTCTTATACTACTGGAATTTCTTCTACTACTGGAATTTCTTCTACAACTGCAATTTCTTATACTACTGGAATTTCTTCTACTACTGGAATTTCTTCTACAACTGCAATTTCTTATACTACTGGAATTTCTTCTACTACTGGAATTTCTTCTACAACTGCAATTTCTTCTACAACTGCAATTTCTTATACTACTGGAATTTCTTCTACTACTGGAATTTCTTCTACAACTGCAATTTCTTATACTACTGGAATTTCTTCTACAACTGCAATTTCTTCTACAACTGCAATTTCTTCTACTACTGCAATTTCTTATACTACTGCAATTTCCCTCGTTTTTTCTTCTACTACTGCAATTTTCCTTGTTTTTTTTCTACTACTACAGCTTTCCTCGTTTTTTCTTCTACTTCTGCAGTTTCTTCTACTACTGCAATTTCTTCCACTACTGCAATTTCTTCTGTTACTGCAATTTTCCTAGTCTTTTTTCTTCCTCTACTGCAATTTTCCTAGTCTTTTTTCTTCTACTAATATTATTTCTCCTTTTCAGTTCTTTTCATCTTGGTCAATCAAATGCGGACAAAAGCTTCTCAAAACTCCCTTCATTCATTCCGTTCCTCTCAGTCAAGGGCCCTGAATTTCTCGATCTCGCCGCTGCATCTCGACCTGTCCTTCACGCCTCCGCTTCCTATTCCTGAGTTGCAATTCCGTCCACTTCCCGCGAAAGCTCCTAAGAAAGAAAGGACCGCGCGTGAGCCTTCTCTATCTCCCAGCCTCACCAACACTCATCCATCCCACACAACGATTCTCACCCATCCTCACCCATCCTCACCCGCCGCCCCGCCTCTCGTTCCCCTGCCGTGGCGAAGTGGCTCCTCGCTGCACCTGCAACTTAGAAAGGAGTTTGGTGTCGGGAGTTTGTCTTGTTCACCTGTCAACTGGCTGAGGTCACAAGTTGTGTGTCTCGACGCAAACTCGTGCAGAAAATTCGCTCTCGTGAACCGCCCCCGCGTGACCCCCCACCCCCTCCCACCCGCCTGGCTGTCATGTGCGTGTGTATTTGTTATGGTGTAGAGGGGGCATGGGTAGGTGTGTGAGTGTGTGTGTGTCTCTCTTTGTACTTAACCGTGTTGTGAATTCTGTCCCTTTACTGTTACTGAAGAGGCAACTTTATTTTTGCTTCATCTGTTAATTAAACTTTTACTCTTCATTGTGTGAGTGGGTGTCTGTATTTGTGTATAGGTGAAGTGTGACAGCCTTTACTTAACCGTGCTGTGTGTAGTTTTTTCTGACATTGCTGAAGTGGTAAGGAGGCTTTTTACTACATCTATTAAATTTCTTGCCATTATTTGCGTGGATGTGTCATTCTGTGTATGGAGGAAGTGCAACAGCCTTGATAATGTGCTTTTTCTGGCTCTGCTGAAGTGGTGTTTTTTTCCTGCATCTGTTCAACTCTTACACTTCGTCATTTCCGTTGTATCCTCTCCATCACCCTGAACTGCACACCCTGAAATAATAAGCTAGTTTTTTTTTTTTTTTTTTTTTTTTTTTTACAGAAGAGTAGACAGTGCAAGGGGGTAAAAAAAAACTAATGAAAAAAAAAGCCCGCTACTTACTGCTTCCCAAGTCGCTGTGAGAGTCAAGCAGCACAGTAAACAAAGAGCCAGGTAAGGGAATACGTTAGCGTGTGGGCGTCCCTCGGGAAGGTGTGTGGGCGACCCGCGACCTGCCTGCTGAGGGGGGCCGACGGGGGTTGATTGGGGAGACGATGTGCTTAGTTTTGATCCTCTTGATGCTATCCACCTCCCCACAGTCCTCTTTCTCCGCCAATCGCTGCCTCCACTCGCCCCGCTGTTGTCTCTCCCTCTCTCCTTCCCTTTCTCATTTTTTTCAGTCTTTTTGCTCTCTTTCCATTTCTCCATCCAGTTCACCTTTTCCCTGGTGCCCTTCCTCTATTTTTCTTTATCCTTTCCTTCAATCCTCACTTTTCCATCTGTCCCCCTCTCTCTCTCTTTTTCTTCTGACCACAATTTCTGTTTTCCTGCTCTCTCTCCTTTTCTATTCATTTATTTATCTTTTTTTTTATGTCTCCCTGCTCTCTTTCCCTCTCTTCTCTTCTCTGTTTCTCCGTCTTTTCTGTCTCCTTGCTTTCTTTCCCCCTCTTTCCCTTCATTCATTTCCCCTTTTCTCTGTCTCCCTGCTTCCTTCCCTGTCTCTTTCCCTGTTCCTCTGCCTTTTCTGTCTCTGCTTTCCTTCCACCTCTCTCTCTCTCTCTCTCTCTCTCTCTCTCTCTCTCTCTCTCTCTTCCCTCCTGTTTAGTTCTCCCACAGTTCCATTCTTACTGTCTTTTAAACTCTCTCCCATTCTCTTTCTGAACCCAGTCACATCTTCCCATATTCCTTAGACCACATTTTGTCTTCCTCCTCTTCTTTCTCCTCCTCCTCCTTTTCCTCCTGCGTTGTCCTTGCATTGCACACCCATGGACACACTTCGTCTTAATTCACTCCCGTCCATTAGCCTTCATCCTTCAGCATTACTCTTTATTTCATCATGTTTTCTTTGACTCTTTGCGCCGTTCTTTCTGTTTGTTTCTTTTCTATTCATATCATTTGTTTCTTCTATATTTCCCACTCTCTGTTCTCCCACCTTGCTCTTCCTCCCTTCCATTAGCTTTCATCCTTCAGCATTACTCTTTATTTCATCATGTTTTCTTAGACTCTTTGCGCCGTTCTTTCTGTTTGTTTCTTTTCTATTCATATCATTTGTTTCTTCTATAGTTCCCACTCTCTGTTCTCCCACCTCGCTTTTCCTCCCTTCCTATCATACTTTCCCCTTCCTTCCTTCGTATATTTTCCCTCCTGATCCACACACGTCCTCATTCTTCTTTGGGTCGTATTATGAGACATTTCGCCGCCCAAGAACACATACATGACAAGGCTTTCGTAGGAGTTGTGGGCATTTCCAGTAGTAGTTTTATGACCCTGGTGGTAGTTTGACCCTTCTCCTGTACCGTGAACCCAAAGAAACACTCATTGGAACCTGACTGACCCCTTCTTTAGCCTTTAGATATAGTTGATGTGGGAAGTGAAGATGCCTTGTAATACCGACCTTCTTTTCATCATGTTTTCTTTACTAACCTAACCTAACCTAACCTAACCTAACCGTTATTTCATCATGTTTTGTTTACTAACCTAGCCTAACCTAACCTAACCTAACCTTTAACTCTTTGTAGCGTACTTTGTCTGTTTCGTCTCTCATTGATACTCTTCCATTCTCTTATATCTCTCACTCCCTGTTCTCCCTTCTTGCTCTCCTTTCTTCCTATAATCCTCTCTACTTCCTTCTCTTTTCATATTGTTCGTTTCTCCTCTATCTCTCCCACCTTGCTTTTCCCTCCCTTCCTATCATCTCCTCCACTTCCTTCTCTTTTCATACAGTTCGTTTCTCCTCTATCTCCCACTCTCTACTCTCCCACCTTGCTTTCCCTCCCTTCCTATCATCTTCTCCACTTCCTTCCTTCGTATTTTTCCCGCCCTGATCCGCACACGTCCTCGGCCGCCACCTCTTGTCTTGCCTCTCCCGTTCCCCTCCACCACAATGCTCAGAGAAACGCAAGGCCCCGTGAGTCCTGCTGGATCTCCCTCCTCCTAAATTGTTCCGCGAGATTCTCTTTTCCTTTTTCTCTCTTTTTCTCTCACTCTCTCTCTTTCCAGTACTCTTTTTCCACACTATTTCCAAGAACCTTTCGCGCTCGAGATTGCCAAGGTGTCCTCTCTCTCTGGCTTTCTCTTTCTCTCCTCCAAGTTACCGAAGAGAGAGAGAGAGAGAGAGAGAGAGAGAGAGAGAGAGAGAGAGAGAGAGAGAGAGAGAGAGAGAGAGAGAGAGAGAGAGAGAGAGAGAGAGAGAGAGAGAGAGAGAGAGAGAGAGAGAGAGAGAGAGAGAGAGAGAGAGAGAGAGAGATTTAAGTTGCATGTATGACCGGACTTACAATCACCCAGAGGAAAGTATTATGGAGTATTAAAGTGTTGCAAAAGGACGAGGAGGAACGAAGGAAAGAATAAAAGAGAACGAAGAGGAGAGAGGAGGAGGAGGCGGAGGAGGAAGAGGACTGAGACGTGGAAGAGGAGGAGGAGAATTGGGACAAGGGAGAAGCGTAAAGGGAGACAGACACTGGAAGAGGGGAAGAGAAAGGGAAGGCAGGAAGGAAATGAAAGAAAATGATGGAGTGAGCGTGACACTCTAATGGGAGAAAAATCGTCGAATGGTTACAGAGTGGCAATAAGGAGGAGTCTTTCCCCACCTCCCCTTTTTTTTTTCCTTTCCTCCGGCAGCGTTTATTATCACGGCGCTCCGTCTGCAATGCTTCTTGAGGGGAGGGGAGCGCGCCTGGAAAACGTTTGTGGTGAAAACGTTCGAGCAATAAACGTGTAAAGTTGTTCCCCGCTGCTGCGACCTCATAACCTGGCGGGTGAGCTAAATCACAGGTGAGAGAGAGAGAGAGAGAGAGAGAGAGAGAGAGAGAGAGAGAGAGAGAGAGAGAGAGAGAGAGAGAGAGAGAGAGAGAGAGAGAGAGAGAGAGAGAGAGAGAGAGAGAGAGAGAACAAGTCTCTGCTGGTTTAATTAACAGTCAGGGTAATAACAATGACATTATATACAGTGGTAATACAAACAGAAATACTGGTAGTGGTGGTAACAAATGTGATAATTGTCTTGGTGGGGAAGTACATTATTAACTAGTTCAGTCTCCATGATGACTTAGATGACTAAAACTGTTATGGTGGCGGTAAAGATAATTGAATTTTATATCCTATCAGAGCTCGAGTTTTTTTTTTTTTTTTTTACGTTTTTGGCCTATGGCGCCGGTAGGCATTTTTGGTGGGGCCTGATGATTGTCCCCAGCCCGTTGTGGCGCAGGCAAGTGTTTTTAGTGGCGCTATCTTGCTTGGCTCATGCTGCCCCCGGGGCTCATCTTCAGTCTCTTTTTAGAGAGAAAATCTGGAGTCCGGGTCAATAGGTGGTCTTCAGGACAGCATGTGGGTAGTCTTTGACCACTCGGCGATGACTGAAAAACCCAAGTGTGGCTGCGGGCAGGACTGGAACTCCCGTCATCCTGGACGCAGCGCCGGCACGCTAACCACTCAGCCACTGCCTCTTTACCTAAAAATATTATCAACTAAATATTTCAACTCCTTTATCCCATGACTTGTTCATGCTTTTGAGATTAATGACGTCATGTAATTAAAAAAAAATTGCTCGAGATAAACCATTGATAATTACAGGTTGATTGGTGTAACGTATGCTTCTGCAACGTTGTTTAAACCTTAATTAGAAACAGGATCGCTGACCGTCGTGAAAGCAAACCCCCAATTAGCGGCTCCGATATAAGGATCAGCAGCGATCTTATTTTTCGTGTCTGGTATCGTTATTATAAGTCTTGTCTTGCGTTACGCTACACACACGCCTTAAATGCATACGTCTTAAGCTTTAGAACATATCGTAGGCATATTGTTTTACAGCAAGGGAGGCAGCGCAAGGGCAACACATAAAAAAGAGGCACTGAAAAGCTCGCTAAACGCTGCTCCAGTAAGAGAAAACAACGGAAGGCAAGAAGAGAGGTCAATTACGGGTGGAGAACTGTCTTGGTGCTCTCCTTTTGAAAGAGTTTGTTGACGTATAGACTCAAAGAAGTAAGCAACGTGGATGAAACCAGAAAAATATTAACTACTAAATAACAAAGGATGGAGTGTATTCAGAATCCATGCCGCTGAGGTTCATTGTGTTGCCGCACGTCACTCGGAATGTTTCGCGAACAGGTGTTGGCGACCAGTGTTGTTTCCGGGGTATTAATCATGTTGGTCGCGCGCTGAATAATTCTCTGTGTTAATATCTCGGCGACACAACTGCCGGACGTTCGATAATGGCGGGACGAGACACACCGAGCCAGACCAGCCAGCAGGAGGGAAGGGGGGAGGTAGGGAGGTATTCTCAGACGCTTCCTCCTATCCCATCAACAATATCCAAAACCCGAAAAAGGAGGTCAATTGTGCTCTCTTGTGTGTTTTTAACGTTCAGGGTAGAGAATTCAGGAGCAGTAAGTAGCGGGCTTTTATTTTTCATTATTGTTTTCTTTTTTTTTACGCCCTCGAACTGTGTCCTCTGCTGAAAAAAAATGAAAAAAAGAAGAACGGTCAAACTACCTCCAGGGTCTCACAACTATCCAGGGAAATGCTCACAACTCACACGAAAGCCTTGTCAAATGTGTGCGCAATGTGTGTGTGTGTGTGTGTGTGTGTGTGTGTGTGTGTGTGTGTGTGTGTGTGTGTGTGTGTGTGTGTGTGTGTGTGTGTGTGTGTGTGTGTGTGTGTGTGTGTGTGTGCTTGGACGCCGAGATGTTGAAGACTATGGGTCGTATTTTAAAACATTTAGTCACCCAAGTTCACACATTTGACAAGGCTTTCGTAGGAGTTTTGGGCATTTCCAGTAGTAGTTCTATGACCCTGGTGGTATTTTGACCCTTCTTCTGTACCGTGAACCTCAAGAAACACATTAGAACCCGACTGATTCCCTTTTTGACCTTTAGAAATAGCTGATGTGAGAAGAGAGGGTGTCTTATAATACTGGCTTATGACCCTACGTATAGTTCCTCGAGGCCAGGCCAGACAGCCGCTTAAACGTGTTGTCGATCCTCAGCGCGGGAGCCAAAAACGTAAAACTTGACTGCAATATTTCCGGGACAAGACTACAAAAAAGTGTGATCCGTCAAAGGTCTCTGTGTTACTCTCTCAAAAAGCAGAATTTTCTCACTGAAGCGAAGGGGGAAAGTTTAGGTAACAGCATCACAAGCCTTATTAAATCATTTTTCCTCCAAAACCGACGACGTAGTACCATTTTTTTCCCCTGTGCAGTCTGACAACATTTCTCTCTTCTTGAAAACTCCCCGCTGGAATTCAGAAGTTCATGCCGAAAGAGTTACACGAGAAAAAAATATATATCCTGTGCGTTGTTGAATAATGGCATTTGACTCCATTTCGTGACCAGCAAACCGCAGGAGGTCAGACTGCGAGGGATCTGACTCTCCTCACTAAACCCAACTTTCGGGGTGCTTGAGTTTTTTTTTTTTTTTTTTTTTGGGGGGGGGGGAGCGCTGGCTGTGTGTTGAGAACTGTGGAAGAAGTGAAAAATGTTGATAAAAATTCTTCTTTCTTTCTTTTTTCTTGTTCTTTCTTTCATTATTTCTTTCGTTACTTATTTATTTCTTACTTCCGCGTTTTTGCTCTTTCGTTCTTTTTTCTTTTCTTTCTTTCGTTCTTTCTTTCTCTCGTTCTTTCTTTCTTTCTTCCCTTCTTTTCTTCTTTCTTTCTTTCTTTCTTTTTTTCTTTCCTTCTTTCTGTCTTTCCTTCAATCCCTCTTTCTTTCTTTCTTTCTTTCTTTCTTTCTTTTTTTCTTTACCTCTTCCTCTCTTTCTATTTTCTCTTTATATCTCTTTCTCATCCCCCCGACGGACACACACACACACACACACACACACACACACACACACACACACACACACACACACACACACACACACACACACACACAACATCCAACATTACACACATATTTTTTTTTTTCTAATTTCCACACGTGCATATATATACCTCCTGAGTGCCCTTGTTATTTGCTAATCTAGAAACTTGTCGTCCTTGTATTTCATCCAACCCACGCCTGACCTTGCCTGATTTCCTTACACACACGCACATAAAGCAGCAGCAGCGGTGTGTGTGTGTGTGTGTGTGTGTGTGTGTGTGTGTGTGTGAAGGTTATGGCCGCGGGGTTGAAAAAGAAGGAAAGATTAACTATATATATACGGACACATGACACCTGGCCTTCACGACACACACACATCTATTTATAAAAGCCATCTAGTTTGAACCCTGCATGCAAACCGCTTCATAAGACTCTTCCGACAACATAAATAGACCAAGGAAAATAAAATAACGAGAGGTGACTATTTTTACGGCGAGCTATATGAAGCGGCACAAAAAAATAAAAATGTTAAAGCGGATCTGACCTATTCACTATTTTTTATGCACACACTCAAACGATGCGCGTAGGACTTTTGACGCGGGAATAACAGCTGATGAAAATAAAACATAACTACTGAAAAAGCAATAAGTGGAGGGAAAAAAATGGAATAATGAGTGAATGAATCAACAGACAAACAAGTGAATAATAAAAGCCGCCTCCATCATAACCACAGCACACGAAATAGGAATAGAAGAAAAAAATTAAACATGAGTACATAAAGGCAATTAATGGAGGGAAAAAATGAAAGTATGAATGAATGAATAAATGGAGAAATAAATGAGTAAAAAAACCCCGCAGAAATAGGAATAGATGAGAAATAGCATAACTTCATAGACGACAGTAAGTGAAGGACGACAATAGTGGGGGAAAGCGAGAAGGATGAATGAATGAATGAATGAATGAACAGACAATGAGTAAAGAATAAGTAAAGAAAAACGCAAAAAATAGGAAAAGATGAGCAAAATCACAACTACATAGACGAGAATAAGTGAAGGACGACAGTAGTGGGGGAGAGCGGGAAGGATGAATGAATGAATAAACAGAATAAAGAAAAAGCCGTCCCCGCGTATGACCACAGAGCGCGAGGTAAGTCCCGCCTCTGCATGAACTCTATAATGTGAAGCAATGAACTCCGAAGCGCAGCAAAGAAGATTTATTCCCCGTGGAGGTCATACATGCGTGGAGAGGCCAATAATACGCCGAGAATGCATGATGGAAGAATGTATAAAGAAGTGTTTTTTTTTAATCTACCTGAATGCTGTTTTTTTTTTTTTGGTTGTGGGGAATGCCGACTCTCTCTCTCTCTCTCTCTCTCTCTCTCTCTCTCTCTCTCTCTCTCTCTCTCTCTCTCTCTCTCTCTCTCTCTCTTCTCTCTCTCTCTCTCTCTCTCTCTCTCTCTCTCTCTCTCTCTCTCTGATTCTGGTCTTATGCTAACTCAGGTCTTCATGCATGCTGACTCTGATCCTTTTCTATGCTGATTCAAATCTGTATATATTCGAACACTCTGCTGGACCTTTTCAATGCTGACTCAAATCTGTCTAACCTAACTTACTATGCTGAGTCTGGACCTTTTCTATGCTCACTCCGTTCCAGCGTTGCCAAATTATCGTACACACCGTATTTTCTGACTGATATCTATAGCAAAAACAAACAAACAAACATCAATAAATAACAGTTTTAACGCTAACTTTAATATTCTTTCATTATTTGCTTACGTACGAGAGTTTGAGGCTCAAAAATGAAAAATACAGTGTGGTGAGTACGATAATCTGGCAACGTTGCTCTGATTTTTATTTTTCCTAACTCTGTCCTTATGTATATTGCCTCTTCCTTTTCTGTGCTGACTTTAACCTTTACCTCTTTTAACTCTGGTCCTTATATATGCTGAGTCTGGTTCTCTTGTATGCTGACTGGGTTTCATGTATGCAGACTCAGGTTGTTATGTATTCTGAGTACGGTCTTTATTTACACTGACTCAACCTCATTATTATTTTTCGTGGAGTAGATGACACGCCCCCCTCCTCCTTACGTCATAGTTTTAGCCCCGCCTACTTTTAATGACGTCACAGTTCTCCCTATCACACGCCCGTCTTCCTCCACGGCGCTTTCTACCTCCCGGGAAGTGACGTGAATGTGGGACAGATTCTTGTGTTTCTCCTTTATAGCATTACCTAGCGTCCATGACTGTTGCTTCTGTGACTTTTCTCTATGCACACACACACACACACACACACACACACACACACACACACACACACGCACACACACCCTGTCCTGAGCCGTTGTCTTAAGCCTCTGCAATGAGTCTCCCCGCCGCCCCTCCCTACAGGCACAAAAGCAGCTTTCACCAATATGGACTTAGAGAAAAGAATACAAGCCTTTCTCTGCATGGATCTCGCTAATGAATACCAGCGGTGAGGGAGCGTTACCTGGGCGGCGGATATACTGGTACGCGTGTGGACCAAGCATCGCCATTCTCTATTTCGTTTTCTTACATTTTATTCCCTTCTATCTTATATCTGTCCCTTCTTTTCTACGCCTCTTGAGTTTTCTTTTCCCTCTTTTGTTTTCATTTTCGTTCATTATATTTCCTTCTAACTTACTTGTCCCTTCTTTTCTACTCCTGTTCATCTTTTCTTTCCCTCTCCTTCTTTTCCGTTTTCTTACATATATTTTCTTCCTCAAACTTACCTGTTTCTTCTTATCTACGCCTTGATCTTTTCTTTCCCTCTCTTTATTTTTCGTTTTCTAACATATATTCTTCTTCTACTCATCTTCATCTTCATTTTTTCTTTCCTTCTCTTTCTTTTTCTTTTCTTACGTATGTTTTCTTTTATCTTACCTGTCCTTACCTTTCTACGTCTCTTGATCTTTTCTTTCCCTCTCCTTCTTTTTCGTTTTCCTACATTTTATTTCCTTCTATCTTACCTGTATCCTCTTTTCCTCGCCTCTCCATCTTTTCTTTCCCTTGTTCTGGCTTTTCTTTTTCCTCTTTTCTACTTGTTTCTATTTGTAATTTGTGGTCATTTAGTTTTAGTCGTTTTCTTAATACTCTTATAATTATTTTTTTTTAATTATTTTGCCTAATTCTTTTGTTTTATCTTACAATGCTCCAGTCTCCCTTCGTGCTCTGGGGATTCTCTGTTCCGTCTTGCATTGGCTTTTTTTTCTTTCTCTTTTCAGCTACATTTTTTGGTCATTTCAAATTTTGTCAAAATCTGAATACTTCTTTCGTCCATTTTTTCCTATTAGTTTTTCTTTCTTTTTTCTTCTCTTGTGTGAGTCTGTATTATATTTTAACCTTCTCTCCACTTTTAAAATATTTCCGTCTTCCTTCCTGCACCGAGGGATTTCCTTTTCGTTGATTCTCTCGCACGGACAAGTGATATTGACCAAAAAAAGCGAGGACGTGAAAGAAAAACTGCAAATTGTTCAGAAGAAGCCGCCTTTGTAGCGAGTCAAAGAGAAATACAACTAAAAAGACGAAAAAGTGCCGCGATAAATTTGTGAGTTTTATATCGTGAGCGCAATTAGAACCCCAAGGGACTAATGCGGAGAGAGAGAGAGAGAGAGAGAGAGAGAGAGAGAGAGAGAGAGAGACACAGAAACAGGGACAGAGACAGAGAGACAAAGAAAGTGTGTGTGTGTGTGTGTGTGTGTGTGTGTGTGTGTGTGTGTGTGTGTGTGTGTGTGTGTGTGTGTGTGTGTGTGTGTGTGTGTGTGTGTGTGTGTGTGTGTCTGTCTGTCTATCTGTCTGCATTTCGGCGGCCACCTAAGAGTCTCAGCAGGTGCCGGGGAGGGAGGGAGGTGGAGGCGCAGCACTCTCGCCGCGCCTCACGCTCTCCCTTCATTAAAAGTGCAACACGGCAGCAAGCAGAGGCGGCGTGAGGCACAGGTTTATTATTATGTACACCTGCCAGACCCCTTGCCATCTCTCCCTCCCATTACCTGGCACCTCCTCCTCCTTCTTCTTCCTCCCCCACTTCCTCGCTATCACACCGCCTCTCCTTACCCTCACCTCTCCCTTCCCTCCTTCTCCTCTTCCTCTTTAGGGCGTATGAATGTAGTGATAAACAAGAAGGGAAGAAGGGCGGAAGGAAAAGAAGGATGGAGAGTGTGAGTTACTGAGTGAAGGAGCAAGTGGGTTGGATTCAGAGAGGGAAGGGAGGGAAGAAGGAAGAAGGGATTAACGGAGAGATGTAGAAGAATTAAAAAAAAGGAAAATAGTACTGAGGGAATGTATGTGGAAGGAATGGGGAAAGAGAGCAAAGATGTATGGAGAAAGTAATGAATGGTATATGTAATATATTTATGTGTGTGTGTGTGTGTGTGTGTGTGTGTGTGTGTGTGTGTGTGTGTGTGTGTGTGTGTGTGTGTGTGTGTGTGTGTGTGTTTGTGGGGGGTGGGGTCAGCAACAAGTGTCCAGGATACAGCTCTGGGCAGGTAATGAAGCTCAACTAAGGAAATGTTGTTTTTTCAGTCCCTAATATTAAATTCCTTCCTGCGTACAAGTTGGTTGGTGTTAAATGCATCACGTAATTTTTCGTAGTCATGCAAACAGTAATGGAGGTGGTCTTCGTCCAGTGGGTAGCGTGTGAGCGTAGACCGGATTATAGCTCTCTGTAATACTGCTTCCACTCTGCCATTTTGTGTCATATTTGAGAATGCGGACCAACTTTCCGCCTGTTATATAATCTTATCTACAAGGGAAGGTCTCTCGTGCCGCATGATAAGTATTTCGTCATTATCTGAACAAGTCCTTTTCTGAGATATACGTTCCTGATAACCTTGCTGGCTTAAAAAGTGCGGTTAATTTCGTAACACATATCTGTCACCTAAGCTTTAAATACAGACACAGGTAGAAGATTATTTTTTTTTCACTCATCCAGTAAAGAAGTCATATTCGTATTTTTTTTATATATCACCTATGTGCAGATGTATCTATTCTCACTGGTGGAATCTTTTTATTTTATTTTATTTATATCGTAATTTTATAAACTCACACAGGTGGAATAGTTGGCTATCAAATAATCTTGCAGTCATCATCTTACTTTTAATTTACTTTTTTTTCTCTCTCCTTTGTGTGTGCAGCCTTATCTATTCTCACGGGTGGAATCTTTGTTTTTGTATTCATATCGTAATTTCATAACAAACGCAGCGCTTTTTACCGCAAGATGTATGGCTAGCGAGGGTTGTTGTCTCCTCGGGGTATAAATTTAAGGCTAACGACTCTAATTGTAACGACGCGCCACTTACACGGCAATTGTTTGTGAGTGGCGGCGACTCGCAACACAAAGGGAGGAAAAAGGGATCGCTGGAGGCCTTCTTCGCAACGCACACTCAAAGGGAAACAGACGGAGTATAAAGAATAATACGAACATAAAAAGTACAGGTGTGGAGAGGAAGGAGTGGTGGCGGTAATGGTGGTGGTAGTGGTGGTGGTTGTGATGAGTGGTGATGATGTTGGTGGTCATGTGGTGGTAGCGTTGGATTTTGGTGATGATGCTGGTAGTGGTATAATATGAGGTGTTTATTGGTGGTGGTGGTGGTGGTGGCTGTGGTGGTGGAGGAGCAACCACCACCTTAGACCTACACCTGTCTCAGAGCCACGAGTCACCTTCATGCTCCTCCCTTCACACTCACTCACTTTCTTTTACCTTTTCCTTCTAATATAACGAAGAACTCTTACGTGATATTATCTTTAAAATACAGGTTTACCGTCTGCATCTCTATGTGTGTATATGCAAAGGTGGAATGTATTTTGTACCGTCTTCACGTAACCTTGGACTCTCGTGTGCCTTGTGAGTCTGAACTTGTGTCTTGCGTGAGTGAGTGTCGGGGAAGCACAGCATGAACCCCGGTGCTGGTGACGCTGTGGTGAGAGTTGTAACCTTTGTGTCACAGGAGGCGAGGCGGAGAAAAAATGTTGCGGTGATCCTTGAACTTTTAGAAACCACGTTAGAGGAGACAGGTGTGGGAGAGTGGTGGGGACCGGAAAAGGAGGCAGAGGGGTGCTGCGCCAGATCGGTGCGTGAGGGTAACAGTCGCCCCCCTTCCCACCCCCCAAGTCTGACCTGTGTCGGCGTGGAAGTCAGCTCAGCGCAGACAAAAGCTGAAAATACCATCAAAGAAAAAGTTCCATGAATAGCCCGCCAAAAGAGTTGGAAATATTATGATGAAAACCGTAAAGGCCATTAAATTCCACTCTAGTATAAAACCTTTAATTTTGGACGCGGCAATGCTTGTGAAAAATGTACACATTCGTCACTGTATGAGCGAGACGGCGGCGGGAGTTTTTCATGAATGGCTCTTGAGGGTTGACTGTGAGTGGTTTGCTGAATGTTCATGAAAATATATCCAAAATGTCATGCTTATAGAAATGCGTCGACTTGAAACCACACTTTAAACCTGGTATAAGCCTTAACTTGCCTTTAAACCTTAGTCTTACCCATCGTTGCCAAATTATCGTACTCAGAGCATAGTATTTACCGGTTTCTGACGCCTAACTTTTGCCAAGAAACATCAGGAATTAACTATTTTAACGATAATTATAAGTGAATCTCCTTATTGGGGTCCACGAGACAGTTTTTGGGTCGGAAGTCGATAAAAATAAGATTCTGAGTAAGACAATCTGGCAGCGTTGGTCTTAGCCTTCATTTGAGACTTATTCTAGCATTTCCTACTACGCAGAGAATAGTATTTCAAACCTGTTATGTGCCTTACCTTGCTTCTCAAATGTTAGCCTTGGCATTCATTTAATTGAGATTTATTTAAGCCTTCCCCACCACGCAGGAACGAGTCCTGAGTGCGGTTGAGTAAATGGCCAGACACACGACATACTCAGCTCAGCCTTGACTCAAAACTTTCCACTTAGAACATTCCAGTTTGAGTATTCCCTTCAATCTGGCAGCTGATCTACGCCTCGGCATCATACTTACAGCTTATTTCCGAAGCAACCCACAACAATATATCTAGAAGGTGAAAATCTCTTGCATCCTCATCACAGGTAAAGGTGCGGCCATGCATTCATTAACCTGAAGAAGTGTATAAGCAAGAGAGAGATATCAGTTTACATATGCCAACACTTTCCTTTGCCCCGATAACCACTCTCTCTCTCAGCCTCTCACAAAGAACGGAAGGCTCAACGTACAGGAGGATTCATAAGCTCTACGGTTATTCACTGTTCCTTAAAACTGATATCGCTTTTATCAAATCATTACTGACACGTTGGGATCATTCACACTACTCCTATGCCTTCAAATTCTCTTTAAAACTTGTCTAAATCGCTCATCCTCCATTTAATTATCTTATTACCAGTGCGGAATCTTCTCAAAACTGATCCCACGCTTTGAACGTCTTCTTTAAAGCGATCTCACTCTTTCACTCACTCATCCTTCCTCTTAAAACTGTTCCCAGGCGCTTCAAATCTCCTCAAAAATCATTCCGTGCTCTTGATCCCTCCTTGAAACTGATCTCATGCTTCAATCAATCCATTAAAATCAAATCATATGCATTGAAACGTTTCAAAAACAAACCCAAAACGAACTGAATCACACATCCGCTAGCTTTTTCTTACTTTCTGCGACACCCGCGGATAATTTTTACATCTCCTCGAGGTTTCATTCGAGTTTTTATCGCGTCATCTTTCCTCTCATGCTCCTATTTTGGGTATGAAGTGAAAGAGGAGGCAAAGGAGGGGGAAGTGGTGATGAAGGAGGACGAAGACGAGGAGGAGGAGGAGGAGGAGGAGGAGGAGGAGGAGCAGGCTGTCGGAGTTATGGGTAAAGCTCTTCATGGGTTAACTTTTGCTCCCGGCGGATAAAAGACGGAGCTCTAAAACACGTAATGGATTGGGTGACGCCGACGATAACCAACTTCTCTCATTAGACAAGAACTCCAGCGTGGGGAGAGAGAGAGAGAGAGTGAGGGAGGGTATGCAAGAGAAAGAGAGAAAAAAAGGAGTGAGAGAAACAGACAGACAAACAAACAGACAGACAGACAGACAGACTTGTGGACCGTAGAGTTAAATTAGATTCGCTCTGTTTCTCTCTCTCTCTCTCTCTCTCTCTCTCTCTCTCTCTCTCTATCTCTCTCTCTCTCTCTCTCTCTCTCAGGTGCGGTAAAATTACGAAAAATAACAAGAAAAATAACAGGAAAAGAAAACCTGAGATCACCTTTCCAGAGAGAGAGAGAGAGAGAGAGAGAGAGAGAGAGAGAGAGAGAGAGAGAGAGAGAGAGAGAGAGAGAGTGTCAGGTGAACGTGTAAACCTCAGTAACGAATTTTTCTCTACTCTTTTCCCCACCAAGTTTTTTTTCTTTTTCTATGTGTCTGCCGGGGTGATCCGATTCCTTATCTTGGCTGATGTTGTTGTTTTCTTCTTTTAGTATTGTCGTTTTTTACCATTTTTATTCCTACGCTTATTTCTTCCATCCTCCTCCTCCTCCTCCTCCTTCTTCTCCTCATATCTTTCTTAAAAAATCATGTTATTTCACTCTCTAAGTAGTATTAAGTATCAGATTATCCGGGATGAAACCTAATGTGTATGGGATCTTTAAATTAATCTCTCTCTCTCTCTCTCTCTCTCTCTCTCTCTCTCTCTCTCTCTCGGATTTAACTGGTGGGTAGTTTTTGACTGACATGGTGAAATATGCGGAGAGAGAGAGAGAGAGAGAGATGACAAAAACAAGTGGAGGAAAATGGAGGGAGTGAAGGAGAGAGGGAAGAGCGGTAACAGGGAGGGAGGCAGGACAGGGTAAAGGGGAACGGGAGGAAAGGAGGGAAGGGAAGGGAAATAGGTGGAGGAAAGAGGAGGAGGAGGAGGAGGAAGAGGAGGAGGGAGGAGGAGGAGGAGGAGGAGGAGGAGGGCGGAGGATGGGGCCAGGCTGCGACCCCTTGATAGGATTTACCTCGACTCTCTCACTAAAAATCTGTGAAAATTGAAATCCATTTTCCTGGAGAGGCACTTTTATGGGTTTTTAATTTTGCGATGTTTCCGCGAGAGTTATTCCCGACATAATCTCTCCTGCCGACGGGGAGTGACGGGCACATCTCCACCCCTCGACGCCCCTTCCCCGCCTCCTGCATCCCATCCCCACTCGCCTCCCCGCCCTTCACTTCCCCTCACGATGGGCCTAAGGGAGGGGAAAAGTCAGAGGCCTATCAGCTCCCCGGCTTTGCGCTCAGTAATTGGGTGTGGTGGACCGTGAGACACTGAGTGGGTGGTGGTGGTGGTGCTGGGTATGGTGGCGGTGGTGGTGCTGGTTGAGTACTGCACCGGCTGATGGTTTTTGGTGGCCCTATCCGTTTCGTCTATATATCCCATCCCGGCAGAGCTGCGTACGTAAGCCCCATGCCTTTTGTTCCTGCCCCTGCACTTGTCCGCCTTTTGTCCGTCCCTGCCGCGTCTCTGTCCAGTTCTCCGCGTGTTTTGCTGCTGTCCGTGTCACTCAGTATTTGTGTATTATCTGCCAGTTCTTATCTTCATCCCGTGTTACTTTCCTGACCTCATCTCTTTTCCTCCTTACCTACCTCGTCATTTCCTCGCCTCACCTTCTTCCTTGTTCACCGCGTCTGTTTCGCACCTGATTTTGCCACTCTCCCGATGACTCCCTTTCCCATCCTCATCTCCCACCTACCTAGTCTATCCCTCGCTTTACCTTCCTCTTCCTTGCCCACCATGTCACTCTCACACTCGATCTTGCCATTCTCCCAGTGACTCCCTTTCCCATCCTCATCCCCCACCTACCTAGTCTCTCCCTAGCTTCACCTTTCTCTTCCTTGCCCATCATGTCACTCTCGTACCCAATCTTACCGCTCTCCTTTCCCCTCCAAACCGAACTCTCCAGGGCACTCTAACTTATCCACACACGCATATTCCCCACTCTTCCATATACTATTTTTACTCTCCTCACGTCATCGTTCTGCAGTCCTCTCGCACCTGTCAACGAGCGGGTTTCGAGTCCCTGCTTCCTGCGTCACTGCCATGTCACACCTTTCCACGTAAATTCCCTTGCTGCGTCAGTAACATAATCACCTTATCTTCCCGCCCCGCCTGCATTAGGTCACCTCAGCGTCACTTCATCGTCACTACTCCGTCACAAAAGCGTCACAAAGGCGTCATAATCTCGTCACCACAACGTCTCTTCATCTTCATTAGCCCGTCACCACAGCGTCACTATCTCGTCACCATAACAGAATAACGGCGTCACTGTCTCCTCACCACAGCGTCATTATCTCGTCACTGCCTCTTCACCACAGCGTCACAGAGGCGTCAGTGACCGGGACGTTTATCGACGGAATATTTTAATTGGGGAAAAAGTGTCTTCGTGAAAAGGGGAAGAAGAGACGGATAGAAAAAAATAAATACCACCGATCTCCCATTCCGCTGGATCCGGCGAGGCTGAGAAGGAAGAAAAAAGAAAACTGTGTTGAATGAGTGAGAATGAATTATATTTCAAGACACGCCAATTTGTCTGCCTAACAAAATGGAACGAATGTCTCCTGCGCTGTCGGTTTACACATTTTACAAACTTTTTTTTACTGAATAACTTTCGCGTCTGTTTGATTCATTTGAGGAAGTGTCGTTTTTATTTGATTTAGTTTGGTGGCTCATTCCTGATTGCTGCGTGGACGTTTCTATCTCCAGATACAGAATTTTTTTTTTATATAATTCTATTTCAGGAATTCGGGCGGAATGGTTAATTTATTCGGTTAATTAGCCGGGACATTGATGCTTCCTGTGCAATTCAGGAATGTTTCGGGACATTTACGTGTTTAGTTTTTTTTTATGCGTTTTGTGTATTTCTCTTTAGCTATTTTTCTCTTTCTCTCTTTCTCTCTATATCTATTTATATATATCTCAGGTTGTTGTTTTTAACTCAGTCTTTTCTTCTTTTGTTTTATTTTTCTTTGTCGTTCGGTCGCTTCTCTTCCTGTCCATCTATGTATATAGATTTCATGCTGTTGTTCTTAAGTCAGCCGTTTCCTTTTTTTTTCCTATTCATACATTTTCTTTCATTTTCCCTTTTTGTCTTCTTTTCATTCTTTCATTCTTCCTTTCAATGCATCAATTACCTCGCCTCCTCCTCCCTGAGGCCGCCCGCCGCACCACCCGCCACCGCCCATGAAGGAGCCCCATAAGCCACGCTGAGCCACCGCTGAGCCGCGGAGTCGCGCGCCGAGGCCTCAGAGCCCGGAAATGATGAGGTCTTGTCTGACTCGCCCGTCATTAAGTCGACACGCAATTTAATCATCTCAAGTGATTATCACATTTTAATTTATTAATTTCCCCTTGTTAACCTGGAACAACGAGGCGGAAAATTAAGCTCATTGGTGAACCAAGAGAAAGTTCCCCTTTCCATCAGCTGATTGGCCCGGCGGGTCTTGACGGAGGGATAAAAGGAGATAGTGGAGGGAGGAGGAGGAGGAGGAGGAGGAGGAGGAGGAGGAGGAAGAAGACAAGGTCGAGGACGAGGAGGAGAAGAAGGAGGAAGAGGAAAAGGAGGGAGGAAGATTGGTGACGGTGGTAGCTGTGGAGACAGAGAAGGAAGAGCAAGATAACCCGATACCCGGTGAGGCCACGCAGAGCAACCAAGGAAGGAGAAACTGGATGATCGATCGCTGCTTGTCTACATGAAGGCGTATTTAGATTATCTCTCCAAAGCATTTAAAAAAAAAAACATAGTGATAATTACCCATAGGTACACACACACACACACACACACACACACACACACACACGAAGAGGAAGCAAAGAATCAAGCAGGAAAAAGGGTAAATAAAAGGAGATGTACCAGCACCATGACGGATTAGTTGGCTGCCCTTCGGACATTTTTGATTAGTTTTCCAAGAGATCAGATCCTCTTCAGGCCCCCGTGGGCGCCGCAGCGCTCATCTTCAGACAGACTCCCCACTTCCTTAGGACGAGCGCATCATCGTCCACAGAGTACTTGTCGCTGTCGGGATCATAAAGATGATTGAGGCAGCCAATCCTGATATTGAAGATTTCTCCATTTGGTTTCCTTCTTTGATATCGCCATCCCATCTCGAAATGCGACTAGTGTCGGGGTCGTTTTTGTAAGGCCGTGTCGCCTGAAGTTCGAGTCTTCTTCGCCACAGACTTTGAGGACGCACTTCTGGCCTGAAGGGACACAGCTTGTATCTCAAATGATGGTCAGGATGATGAAGGCTTGTTGTCGGGGTCAGGGTTTTGCTGTTGCTTTACAAAGACCAAACAGTGTTTTTGTTTGTCTGTGATGTAGCCAGCCGATGGGGGAACGATATGTCCCGGGAGAACTGGACAACATTTACGTGGTGATCCTGTTGGAAAAATTACCTCTCATTCTCCATGTTTTCATTTATCATTCCCGGGTTGTGGTCAAGGTTACATTCTTCCACCTCTCATTTACTGACGCTCGACACTTTTTTTAGGCGTCCAGTGTCAGTCTTACTGGCTCCCGGTGGCCCCGTCGTTGGGTCGTTGTCCTTGAGCTAGTCTTCTCTCACGGGAAATCGGTCCGTCCACCGTGAAGGTCCGGTTCTAATCCCGACGAGGATCATGGCGTGATTTTATTTCTCTCAATTTTCTCAGCGGAGGCAATCTTCTCTTTTATTGTTTTAAAATTTAACGGCAGTGTCATCACTTGTATTCTTCCCATTAATTATGATGCCATGTAGTAGCATTCTGAGGCAGCCATTAGGACTCTATCACTACAGATTTTGAAAGTAAAGTTAAGCTTTCAAAGGCGAGAGTAATTCTTAGTTTCCTTCTGACTCCTAGAAATCGTAAGTTTACTTCTAGAATTCTTTAAAAACCGCCCGCCGGAAATGTAAAAGTTGTCAGGGGGTACTTTTACAACCTTGGAAACTGGGTTTGTTTGTTTTATGTTAGACAAATTGTCGACAAGCAGGGATGATTCTTATCATCCTCAATAATCAGTCCTTTATGCTCGTAAATGGCTTGATTATTACCAGAAAATCTTTTTAACCTTAAATCTTTGTCATATAACACACTTTGGAGGCTATAATCAAAAACAACCAAGCTGCTACAAGTCAAAAGTAATTAAATTCGATGCACCTTCTAGGAATTGAGAGAGTAACCACAACTAGGAGAAGAGCTTCTAGTATCTCTTACAGAAGGAAAGTTAGAAGCCTTTATTAATACATGGTCTGGGGCGTGGCACTGGGAGGTCACACACGCTGACCAAAACTACTCATAACTTCGATGTTTCCCCTTTTAGTTTACACCTTTTATATGTTCTGGTGTCCACACAAGCTGATACCCAAACTGTAGTCTGGAAACTTGGGTGCTCGGTAGCCTACAAGTAGTGTGTCCACGGGTAAAAACGTCATCGGTTCATTTCTGGACAATTCGTGGTCACTGTGTGGAAAGAACGACCGGTTAGTGTTGCCTCGTATTATCGAACACTTGAACTGAGTGCTGAGACCGGGAGACCTCAGGCAATAGTGCTCCTTCTGGGCAGCTGGCGTGGCGCTGCAGAGCCTGGTCGTCCTTTCCCATTCCTGGCTATGCGCCTTATGATGCGGGCGTTGACACTGAATATGCAGAGTCAGACCTCACAAAGAAGTCAGAGTTTTATTTGACTTGATTTTAATAACTTTGTTTTCCTTTGAAATTTTGAAACAATTCTCTAATGATATACTTCTAATATTAATTTTAAGCTATTTAATTGCATTTCCTTATAATGTCATACTTCTTTAATGTTTACAGTATACCAAACACTCTTGGCTTGGGCGTTTCATGAATACATGAATTCTAATCAGCCTGCCAATCGCCCTTCGCCTTCAGGAGTCCAGACACGAGCGGTAAGGGTTTTACTTCAGACACTGGTGATGGAATGACTTGGCCAAAAATAGAGAAGAAAGTCCGCGTGACGCACAATAAAAGGACAAAAGATGAGCGAATTCTGAAAACACCTGACGCTAATAGATCTTACTTTTCTTTGCAGGTGAAGAGACCAATCTAGGTTCCTGCAGGAGTGCGTCAACACCTTCCGCCGCCACGGAACAAAGGAGGCAGGTTAGTGAAGCCTTCTTTCAGCATCCCGATAATATTTATAGCAACCGTTCCCTGACCCACATGCACGCCCCACTCTAGCTATTCCTCGACGCTGGGTGACACAAGGATAATGTTTAATTATTTGTTTATTTGTTGGTTTATTTATTTATCCTGGTTATTGACTTATACATCCATCCATTACTTGCATAGTTACATACATATTAAACCCAGATATTATACAGCCCTAAAATAATTACATGCTCAGTGAAAGTTATAAGATTGTCTATATACATTGCAAATATACTACTATCGTGTTTTTTTTTATTGGGGGTATTATTTTTTGTTTTATTTCGGGCTTTTTGTTTTTCGTTTTTTGGGGGGGACTTTTTTTTTCGAGTTTATTTTGTTTTGGCCCTTTTTTTATCCGTTGTTTATTGCCCTTGCTGTTCTTCTTCACCGTAAAAAAAAGGCGTACTTAGTTGCCCCGCGCTGGCCCGACGGGAGGCACAGGGAGGGAAGGCTGACCTCGTTGCGCTGGAAGCGTGTACACCCTGGCTGCCTCTCCGCGCCGCTGATGGTAAAGCCGTAAAACATTTGCACGTGACTCCACCATGAAGCAACCTCAGAGTGCACGCCGTCTGCCTGGTGGCGCGCCGTCGGGGGAAAAGTCAGGGAAGGCGGGCGACCTGTCGCCGACATTACCAGGGAGTGCAGGCTCGTCTTTTTTTATTCATATTTTTCCCAAACATTTTTTTTTCTAGAATTTTCAGGACATATTTAACTGGCTGTCATTTTAGTTTTTGTTTTTTCCCCCTCCCTAAACCTGAGTCCATCTCCATGATTAAAAAAAAGTGAAGCCGAGGGAATGCTGATGAGTTCATTCATGCATTCGGGAGGCGGGGGGAGGCTCAGGTATGGGCTGTGGCAACGTGAGCCTAGTGGTGGTGTGACGCAGTGAAAGTTGTGTGTCGAGGAGCGTGAATAGTGAGGCTCTTGGGTCGAGAAGGCACGGGTGGCAGGAAGCTCCTCTCGTCATCCCCATCATCTCAGACATGTTGGCAGCGGGGAAAAATCTGCACACATGTTTCTTTACGATTAGCGGCAACGACTCCGATCAGCGAATCAGCACAAAATTAACGAACGCAGCATTCAGATGTAAAACTCTAAGTGAGGCTTGTTGAGGGAAGTGAATTATTTTGCGTTACACTTCAGCTGTGAATCCCAGACACACGAGGAGCACCAGCGACGGGGCGTGTTGTGCATCCCATGACTCGGCCCCTTCAACCCCCCCCCCCCCCCCCTCGATGTTGCTAGGAAACACAATCGTCAGACAGATCGTTAAATAATCTAAGGAAGGAAAATTGATTTAAATGTATCACGTCCGATTTTTCATAAATACGAGTAAAAGACTTTCATCAGGTGGATGCTGGGGATTGCGTTTTAATCCTGATTTTAGATAACACCGGCCAGGCCGCTGCCTCTGCTGTGAAGCGGCGTCGATCCCTCAGATGGCGAGGTACTCGAAAACTGTCCTGCGCACACTGAACTCGTGACTAAAGTGCTAAAATGTATGAGATGTTGGAAACCTGCATAATGAATCAAAATAAATAACATCATTAAAGTAATGCAGATCATTATGGTACGTCGAGTTTTGAGTCTTCACAGGAATCTGGCAATATGAAGGAAAAATGGACGGCAGGAGCAGATATGTCAAAAATATTATTCCTCAACGCTTGTTGTGGCGGCCAGCGGGCGTCGCCTCCCTGCCGTCTGCGTGAGTCCCTGGCGGGGAGGGGGAGTGAGGGGCGGCTGCAAGCTGGGCCACAAGGCAGGCAGTTGGTGCACGCAGCGCCTCTCACGCCGCCCTGGCTGGCGCGGGGCAGCAGGAGGGGCTGACGGAGGGCTGGGCTATAAATAACCCGCCCGGCCCTCATGCACGCTCTCTTGATTAGAGCAAAGCAGGTGTTCTCGGGTAAAATTCATATGCTTATGAATAATCTGCCGGGCTGGGCCATCTGACTTCTGCCAGGCCATTTGTTAGCAATGATTATATAAATCATAGGATTAAATTGAACTGTGAAAATGATGGCGACGCTTACGATAAAAAGAGTAAAATGCGAATGATAATTGAGTAATAGCAACAGTAATCCTAATAACAATGATAATAAAATTAGTGTTAGTGTTAGTTAGTGTTATTCATTTGTACATACAACTCTCAAGGCCTGGTTTTCCTTGACCTGCCGAGCCGCCTTTGTGTGCGTGAAGCCGCAGAGGGTCAGGGGAGGCACAGCGGCGGGCGGGGTTCGGGCTGGCCTTTGTGCCTTGACTGATGCCGGCATAGATTTGCGGTCACATTTTTTATTGTAACTAAATTGAACCGTGGCGTAAAGGAAGTTTTACCGTTTTCAAAGGTGTTTGGTGTAGATTATCAAAACTACTACTATTACTACTACTACTACTACTACTACTACTACCATTATCATATGCACCACCATTACCACGATCCTCACGCCAACCGCCATCCATAGACTTCACAATCTCTTGACGGGAAACGGGGCGCGGGGCCGATTCGCAGGGGGCCGATTTTCAAAAATTTAAAATTTAAATATTTTCAAAACCAAAGCATCTAGCGACCTGAAACTAAAACAGGCACCTCCCTTAGGCATATATGAGTCTCCATGAGCAGCGGTATCAAAAAATTCAAAGTCGTTCCCTAATAAAATCCCGATTAATTGTTTTTTATATAAGTATAACAAAACTTAAAAAGGCTATAAAATCCTCAGATTTTACGCTAGATGCACAAACATCACCAAATGCAGAGATAATCACTTATATTTTCAGAATCAATAGCAATATTTAGCATATCTTATAAGTTTTTGCCCGAAATAGCTACTTATTTTTTTTTTTAGTGCAATTTTTACGTAAGTTTTAACATCTAATAAATCACTTAATTTTCACATTAGAAACTTAATACTTGAGGAAAGCATGCAGAAACATCTTAATTTTACTCAACAAAAGCAAAATATTCATTTTCTATATACAATCACAACTTATTTTGGTTGAATTCCGATGTCACTATTGCCGCAGCACGTCTTGCCGGCTATCTGGCCCTCGTCCTGAACAATCACTTTAGCCTTTTGGCCTATGACTTGTGGGCCCCGGTCAGTTTCCTGGACTTGTACACGTCCCTGTTCCTCGCCGTCTCCTTCCTGCCCTCGTCGATACTGCTCCTCTTCCTGCCGGTCGGCTGCTTCAAGGCCTTGTTCTTCCTCGCTTCTGAGGTCACGTCCTTGGAGAAATTAGCACCGAAACAGTTGAAGAGGGACCTGCTGATGTGCGGCAAGATGGTGTTGGCCAGGTTGTGCCCCTCCTGGCACCTGTACCCCTGCAAGGTCGGGGCTGAGGCCGCCAGGAACTCCAGGCGGTGCCTGAACCCGTCCCTGTGGCGCAGGGCAAGGAGAGGAACCTCAACCTGCGCTCCTTCTTGTCCTCCCTGCACATCAGGGAGTCCCACAGCGACATCGAAGGACGCCATGTGGGCCATTGGGAGATGGCCGCTTCAGGACCGCCTGGCCCGTCTCCAGCTCTCCCTGTCGACCAGCTCGACCAGGGCGTCGAACATCACAGAGGGCGAGTCGCCCCTCTCGAGCTCCACGGTAATCTTCATCTCCTCCTGCTGGGCAAGCTCCTGCTTGCAGCACTCGGCCACAGAGGAGTTGGCCTGGACCTTCCTGGCCAGGTAGCCGGCGTAGTTGCCGACCGCGGCGAGGAGCAACTCGTCCGTCGGCGGGTCCGGCTGGTCGTCGGCCAGCTCCCTGGCAAGCTGGGCCAAGATCACCTCGTCGTCCTCCTTCTCCTCTGCCTTGGCCCGGTCCAGGTCGGCCTGCACGTCCCCGGGGAAGAACCCGACGAGCTTGAGCAAATGCAGGCGACGCGGGAACTGAGCTGAGTTGCCATGTAGGCACTAACTAAACGTACATTTCTTGTTTCCTAATACGTAAAACTGTGGACTTCACTATCCTACAGTTATCATTCATTTTACGTAAAGATTTCAACCTAAAGTTACGCAAATTTGCCATTTTTTACACAACGTTTTCAAAGTGCACGCATGGTGCTATTTTATATAAGTTACCTTGAATCCTCGACCAAATCACTCTAGAGACACTCCTGCCTGCTTGTATGCACTAAAACTTGAAGATTTCGTCCTGTTTCCACTTAAATTCGGAGTAAGAACGCAGAGTGTGTTTGAGTTGTCGCAGTTAAAGTCACCATAACAATCCAAGACTGAAGAGATTTCCCGTCAACTAGTTGTGAAGTCTATGCGCCATCTTAACCTCTGCCAGCTTTATCAATATCTTCAACAACAACTGACATCTCACGGTATCACCACAACCACAATCACCACCACCCCTGTCACAATCACCACCACCCCTGCCACAATCACCACCACCCCTGCCACAATCACCCTTATACCCCTGCCACAATCACCACCACCCCTGCCACAATCACCACCACCCCTGCCACAATCACCCTTATACCCCTGCCACAATCATCATCACCCCTGCCACAGTCACCACCCCTGCCACAGAACAAAATTTCTTGACTATCTTTCATCTTCTCCCTCTCTCTCTCTCTCTTTCCCTCTCTCCCACGCGCTTTGTTCCCCGCGATGCCCACCACCAGCGTCTTTGTGTACGTGCAAGGGAATGTAATGGGACCTGAAATCAACGGCAAAATATATAAATTAGCTGCCACGGTTCTTAAAAAGGTGCTTCACTCGCCTCCCTGCGCAGCCATTCTTCACCCCGCGGGGCGAGCAGGAGACGCCGCCCACCCCACCTCGCCGCGGGGAGGAAAAAATTGGAGAGGGGTGGAGAGGAAAATACAGGAGAACAGGTTATGGCCCTTCTGCCCCAACCCTGCCCAGCACTACATAGCCCAGTCCAGCCCATCCTAGTTCAGTTATGATTTACCTTTACTAAACACTCTCTCCTCTCTCTTTCGTGCCTTCACAGATCGATAGACGGGTAGACAGTCAGTTGGACAGGCACAGACAGAAGGGGATATATATATGCACATAGATGATAACACACGTAAACAAAATGACAGACAAACAGAGAATAAACAGACCGGCAGACAGCAGACTGACAGAAGCATATACATACATACATACAGAGAGACAGACTAGCTGACAGATAACCAGACAGCCAAGCAGACAGCCATCCAGCCTTACAAACTTACAAACAGACATATTAAATGACAGGTAAAAAGACTGGCAGACCGATAGAAAAAGATTCCGGAAAATAGTTAAATAAACAGAGGCATGGAAGCGAGAGAGAGAGAGAGAGAGATGAGAAAATGGATGAATTGTTATCAAAAAGCATAAACGAAAAAGCGGAATCCCTCCATTTGCATGAGTGGGTTGAGAGAGGGAAACCTTTACTCGGCATCATGATTTCGAAAAGGGTCGTGTAATGAGAATAATTTGATGCTGGGGGAGCGGCACGGCGCAGCAAATAATTCCAAAATGTTTGCACAAAGTTCTTGATTGGCCGGTGTGTTCATTTATCTTGCAGTGAATAAAGCCGGCGATAAAATGGACCGAAATAACAGTGGAGTCACATTCCACGGGGATTTTAATTTATGCATTGCAGCGCCAAGTCTCTTTCTGCAAGGGTAAAGCTTTTGAATGTTTTAATTTGAAGTGAAATATTAATTCTTTGAGGCTTGCCTGTACTGCGACTTTCGAGTGTACTTTTCCAGGCCGGTGATACTTTTGTGGAGACGGAGCAGCGCAGGGCGGCGGCGCGTCCACTCCACCTCGACAACCCTGACTCGTGGCGCGGCCCTTTGATCCTGACTCTAGCGCAATAATTTGACTTTGATTATGTGTGTATATGCATATATTTATTTACTCTGATACTGTGTGTGTGTGTGTGTGTGTGTGTGTGTGTGTGTGTGTGTGTGTGTTTGAGGTGATGTTTAAAAAAAGATATTTGTTCAGTAATCTGAAACTTGTATAATTCTATGATACATGAACCTGCGATATAATTGATCATTTAAACAAATATTTGACCCTCTTTCGGTCACCTCTTTTTATTCTTTTTAGGAGCAGCGAGAACCGGGCTTTTTTATTATTGTTTCCTTTTTTTGTGCCCTTGAGCTGTCTTTGTTATAAAAAAAATTATATAGTGTGGTTCAATAGATAAATTAACCGAGAGTAAAAAGAAAGTCACTCTAATGATGCAGATGAAGAGGAAAGTAATCAAATTAGTAATAGATAGATGGACAAAACAGAGAAGTTGTGAGCGTGAATAAAGTCCTTTGCCATGCAGTGAACTTGTATATAATGGCTACAGTAAATGTGATGAAATGGAAAAAGAATAAAGTTAATAAAACCAGTAAGACAAATAAGCAAAGAAAGACAGGATGGCTAAACAACAACCCTTGCAAACCCAATAAACAGTCGATTAAATACTCGCCGAGCTCCTGAACGCTGACCATTACACTCACTGTTGTACACGTTCCCGTCCCCGCCTGGCCGCTCTCCACCTTCATCCCCAAACAATATTCCATTCAGTGCTTCCCTACGACCCTAAATCTTCTGTGCTATTGATTTGCATGTGTTGGTGGCGGCGCTGAGAGGGCGGGAGGAAGGAGAGCCCTGTGCCCTTTGTCTTTTAGCAGTGGTGGTGGCGGTGGTGGAGGTGGTGGTGACGAGGGTGATGGCTTCTCCTTCTTTAGGTGTTAAAAGAATGACACTTCTCCAAACCGTGTAAAAGGGTTTTGTGATTCTCTCTCTCTCTCTCTCTCTCTCTCTCTCTCTCTCTCTCTCTCTCTCTCTCTCTCTCTCTCTCTCTCTCTCTCTCTCTCTCTCTCTCTCTCTCTCTCTCTCTCTCTCTCTCTCTCTCTCTCTCTCTCTCTCTCTCTCTCTCTCTCTCTCTCTCTCTCTCTCTCTCTCTCTCTCTCTCAATTTCTAACCAATTGGCCACAAAGTTTATAATTTGGAACTCGTTAACTTTCAAATAACCGCGTTGCGTTTACTGATGGAACCCTGTACACACACACACACACGCACACACGCACACGCACACGCACACACGCACACACGCACACGCACACGCACACAAACGCTAAGAGGACAACTATTTCCCCTCGTTTATTTTTGCTTTAGTTCCCCTCTTCTTACCCTTTGCCTTTTCTGCCCTGACTTACTGCCGTCTTTCTCCATTATCCTTCATTCTCTCTCTCTCTCTCTCTCTCTCTCTCTCTCTCTCTCTCTCTGCTCACCTTTTTATATACCTTTTTCCTCCTCTTCTTCCTCTCCTTCCTTCTCCTCATTCCCTTTTCCTACCTTCAAGCTCACTCAATGGCTCTTCTGCGCTGCTCCTTTGGCCTTCTCCTTTCATTCCCTCAGTGTCTTCCCTTCACATTACCTTTAAAACCCTCCCTCCCTTCATCCCATACACGCCATACTTCGCGTACAGCCTCCACTCACCTACAGACGAGCCCCCTCTCTCCTTTGCTGCCCCTCTTAACTCGGCCCTTCAACCTCCCCTCTTCTTCTCTCCCTTTTCCTTTAGTCCTCACGAGACCTCTCTGCTCCGCTCTAGCTCTGCCCTACCACGCCGCTGTCTCCTTCCTTCCATACAAATCTTGGGGCGATGTTCTCAGATGCTTCCGCCTCTCTCGTCATCTTTAGTTCCAAAGGTCAAAGAGGAGATTAGTCGGGTTGTAAGAGTGTGCTTTTAGGTTCATGGTACAGAAGAAGGTCAAGACTATCACCAAGGTCATAAAGCTGCCTCTGAAAATGCCTAAACTCCTACGAAAGCCTTGTCAATTGTGTGCTTGGGTTCCGAAATGTTTAAGAATGTGTCACTTACAGCCTGTTACGTCCACAAAGACTCCTCTCCCTCACTCTCACCCTCTCTTTCTCTCATCTCACATATTCTCGATCCTCTAAGTCGGATTCTAATGAGTGTGTTTTTAGATTCATGGTAAAGAAGAAGAGTCAAATCATCATCAAGGTATTAGAATTACCCCTGGAAGTGCTCAAAACGCCTTCGAAAGCCTTGGCAAACATGAAAGCCTGGGTGCTGAAACTGTTAAGAATATGGACTTTACAGTTTCTTACGTCCATTATGACTCTTCTCCCTCTCTCTCACCCTCTCTCTTTCTCTCTCTCCTCCATCCTTGTCAAATATGTGATCTTGGTTGTCGAAATGTTTAAGAAAATGTCCTTTACAGTTTCTTATGACTCTAACTCTCTCTCTCTCACCCTTTCTCTTTCTCTCTCATCCTACATCGTCTTTTTCTTCCTTATCCTCCTCCTTCGCCAAGTTGTTTACCTCGAAGCAGTACAGGTGTATCGTGCTTTACCTGCTCGTTTCACCTGGACGTGTGTGTGAGGCGTGGGCGGTGTTGTTCAGGTGTGTGTGTGTGTGTGTGTGTGTGTGTGTGTGTGTGTGTGTGTGTGTGTGTGTTTTCTTCATTTGTCATTTCGAAGGGAAAATTAAATGTCAGATAGAAATTAAGAAAATAATAATAAGAAGCAGCAAGATAATGAAGAAAAAGAAGAAGAGCAATAAAAAGAAGAGCAAGAAGGAGAGCAAGAAGAAGAAAAAGAAGAAGAAAAAGAGGAAGAAAAAGAGGAAGTAGCAAAGAAGAGAGGAAGAAAAATACGAAAAAAAGAAAAGAAAAAAGATTAAAAGATGAAGAAAAATAAGAAAAATAATAAGAAAATAAGAAAAGAAGAAAACGAAGAAATGAATGAGAAGAAAGAATAAGGAGAAAAAAAAAATAAAAAAGAAGTTAATAAGAGAGTGGAGAGAAAGAAAGATTAAAAGAAAAGAAATGGTAGTCAGACTAGAAAGAACGAAACAAAGCAGACGAAATCCAGAAACAAAAACAGAGAGGCAGGAATTACAGTTTACCGAGAAATGGCAGAGAAAATAAATTAAGAAAAATGAATCAAGGCAAAAACATAGAGAGAAGAAAAGACAAAGACGAACGAAAGACAAAGAAAGCACAGGGGAAAAGATCTAAAGGTGAAAGTAATGTAAAAAAAATAGAAAAAAGATGAAGGAAAATAAGAAAAATAGTAAGTAAAAAAGACAAAAGAAAAGAAGAAAACGAAGAAATGAATGAGAAGAAAAAATAAGAAGAAAGAAAAAGAAAAAAAAGAAGAGTGAAGAAAAATAAGAAAAATAATAAAAAAAACAAAAGAAAAGAAGAAAACAAAGAAATGAATGAGAAGGAAGAATAAGAAGAGAGAAAAAGAAAAAAAAAGAAGCGGAAGAAGTTAATAAGAGTTAAGAAAATTGTACGTCAGTCAGTCAGTCATCAGAAGACGGCTATCATCATTTACCAGTGGCAATGATGACGAGTGGGTGGGGGGTGAGGGGTGGCAAGGGGGGAGAGGGGGGGGGGGTTAATATTGATGATGGCGATGATGGAGATGGCGTTCCCCTTCTCTCCTTGCACTTTTTTATTTTTATTTTTATTTCGCGTCTCCCTCCGCTGTCTGTTTCATCGCCATTTAGCTTATCCTTTCATCTGTCTGTTTAATTCCCCGCATTTGCATATGACCTGTGCGCGTGTGTGTCCATGCGTGTATTTATTCATTTATGTGTGTGTTTCTCTTTTTGCTTCCCCCCCTTCCCCCTCCCCCCCCTCCCTAACACACACATCGCTTTGAAACTCACTGGGAACACATAAACGTACGCGCATGCACACCGACACACTCACACTCACGCTCTCACACACACACACACACACACACACACACACACACACACACACACACACGGCACTCTGTCTAATTAGTTTTCCTATACGAGGTAAAATTCCTACGAAGTCCACGACGACGATGTGATAATGATATAACAATAATAATAATAATAATAATAATAATAATAATAATAATAATAATAATGTCAACTACGCTAATAGCAACAATGGGCTACCGTGCACACACACACACACACACACACACACACACGCCTGGGGTCCCCTTGGGTAGTATTGCTCGGAGTCGTGTTGTCCTTCTCCTACCCTCATCGTGTCGCTCCCTCGGCCCTCTATCTCCTCTCCTCTTTCCGCTTTATCCTCCATATCTCTTCTCCCCTCCTCTTGTGATCCATCCTGAAAGGTCTCTCCAGCTCCCTTGTCCTCGATTTTTGCCAAGCTCCGCCCGCTCGTCGCCTCAGAGTTAAGGGTTTTCAGTGTTACTTCATGTTTGCCGCCTCTCGCCGTCACCGCTGAGTTAAGAGATAAGCCTCGACGCCCTAACTTACAGCCGGGAGAGTAAAGGTCTTATTATGCTCAGGTCCACGGCTCCCTGTCCAAATTCGGGGTACGGGAAGGCAGGGAGGTATTACTGTGTGTGTGAGGGACAGAGAGAGAGAGAGAGAGAGAGAGAGAGAGAGAGAGAGAGAGAGAGAGAGAGAGAGAGAGAGAGAGAGACAGACAGACAGACAGACAGACAGACACAGCTACAGACAGACTGACATTCACATACACAACGGCGCGCGTGGGAAACCTGACACACACACACACACACACACACACACACACACACACACATACACACACACACATATTCGTCCCCGTGACAGCAAAAGCACGCCGCTGAAATAAAAAATAAAAAAAAATCGTACGAAAATAACACACACACAAAAAAAAACTAAACGCAGTAAAGTGGCGTCCGTAAAGTTGACTAAATGTAATTAAAATTTCGCACAGAGCCGCCACTCCTCCCCTTCCCCCCCCCCGCCGCCTCTCCCCCTCATCCTTTTGTGCGCTCGCTCCACTCCCCTTCCATCCCCCTTCAAGTCAGCCTCCCCTTGTCCTCCCCTTGATGCTCCCTTTGTCCTCTCGCTCGGTCCTGCCTTCCTCCCCATCTCCGCCGAGAGAGAGAGAGAGAGAGAGAGAGAGAGAGAGGAGAGGAGAGGGGGGGTGGGGGTTTAATGAGAAGGGAGAGTTGTCGATGGAGTGATAGGTGATGCAGGGAGGGATGGAAGGCAGGGAGAGGGGAGGGAGGTGCGTGGAGCCGAGGGGATGGCGAAGGGGTAATTGACAGCTGGAGGGGGAGAGAGAAGGGGAGCGGAGATGAACAAGGGGAGGGATTTCTTGTAAGCCTTGAGGAACAGCTTCGAGGAGGAGAAAACCGGGAAAAGAGGAAGGGAGTTAGAGAGTTAGGTAAAAAAAAAAAGATGAAATTGAGGGTAAGGAAGAGGAAATATAAAAAGAAAAGAGATGAAATGGATGTTTGGAAAGGAGGAAAAAGGGGAGAAGAATAAGAAAAGGAAAAGAGGAAACGGGGAAAAGGAAGGGAGATTGAGGGTTAGGTAAAAACAAATGAAATTGAGGGTAAGGAAGAGGAGATACAAAAAGAAAAGAAAGTTGAAATGGTTGTTAGGAAGCCGAGTGCGAAACAGGAACAGCTAGGAAAGGAGGAAAGCGGGGAGGAGAACAAGAGGGTTAGCTGAATAAATGGGAAATGGGAGTGAGGAAAGTGAGAAAAAATAAAGGAAGGGTGAGTAGAAATGGAAATAATGGAACTGAGTGCGAAACAGGGAACAGCTAAGAAAGGAGGAGATAGGGGAGGAGAACAAGAGGGTTAGCTGAATAAATGGGAAATGGGAGTGAGGAAAGTGAGAAAAAATAAAGGAAGGGTGAGTAGAAATGGAAATAATGGAACTGAGTGCGAAATAGGAAACATAAGACGAATGGATAGAAGAAGAATGAATGGAAGAATAGAGGAAGTTAGTGCTGGGAGTAAGAGGAAGTGGAGGAGTAATATATGCAAAAAGGACGAGATGGAAAATAGAAAATGGAAAGTTGTTATGAGGAAAGTGGTAAGGAAGAAAATAGACCGAGGTAGGAGGTATAAGTGAAATTGAAAGAAGGGGCATTACGGCTGTTAAAAGACGGAAATAGACAGAGAAAGACAAAGGAACATTAAAAAGGATGAAAGAGAAGTGGGTAAATGTAGAAAGATAAATTAAACTGATTGCAGATTAGAGAAGGAGGAGGAGGGAATGGAGGAAAGTAGAGAAGCAATGTAGAGGAGATTGACAAGAGTAACAGCTGAATAAGGACGGACAAAGGAGCAGTAAGGAAGACGAAGGGAAGTGAGATAATGATATGATAGGTGAAGGTAGAGGAGTAGATGGGATGAGAGCGTTACAAGGGGAGGAAGGGAAAAAGTGTGAGATATGGAAATGAAGGGAAGGGGAAAAGACATTTGTTCTAAGGATTTGGAAATGAAGGAAGGGGAAAAGTAATGGATTGGAAGGGAAGAAAGATTAAGAGATCAGAACGAAAGAAATCAGGAGAGAGCAAAAGAAGAAAGGAAGTAAAGAGAGAAGGAAGGAAGGAAAGAAGATAACAAGACCAGAAAGAAAATGAAAGAAAAGTAAAGGCTAGTAAAAACAGGATAAGGAAAGTGATAAGGGAAATAGAGGAGAAAGAAGGAGAGGAAACGAATAAAGAAGGAAAGAGAAGAAAGGAAATGTGGAAAGAAAAAGAAGAAGGAATAGATTGATGGAGAGAGAACGGGAAGAAGGAAATAAGATAGAAAAGGAAAAGAAGGAAAAGGAAAAGGATAGATAGATGGAAAAATGAGTTAAAACGGAGAGGAAGGAAAGAAAGAAAGAAAAGGAAAAGTGGAAAGCGAACATAATAGGGATGGATAAATAAATAGATTGAAAGAGAGAAAAGGGAAGGAATGAAAGAAAGCGAGAAAATGAAAAGTGGAAAAAGAACAGGATAGAATGGATAGACAGACAGATAGATAGTAAGAGAGGGAAGGGAGGGAAGAGAATACACTAAATGCAGGCGTGAAAGAGAGGGATTCGTAGCAAGCTTTTCCTCGAAGCTCGTGAAAGACTAAGATTATTGCACCCTCGAAGCGGCCGGCGGAGAGGCGGAGGAAAAGAGAAAGGGCGGAAGAGATAGACACATGGAATGGAAGGATGAGAACACGTATGAAGTGGATGGAGGGAACTAATATGATGAAGGGAGGAAGAGGAGGGAAGGATGATGAGGGAGGTATTAAGTGAAAAGAGGAGGAGATTTGCACATGGAGGAGGTAAAGGAAGAAAGGAAAGTAGATAAAAAGGGCAGGAAGAAAGAAAAGTGAAGGGTAGTAATGACAGGATAAGGAACGTGATAAGGGGAATAGAGGAGAAAGGTGAATGGAGAAAGAAGGGCGAGAATGCTAGAAAGAAGGAAAGAGAAGAAAGGATGAGGAGCCGTATGAAGTGAATGGAGGAAGGTGATGATAGAGCAAATAAGTGGAAGGAAGGTGGAGATAAAAGAATAGATGAATGAATGGAACAGGGTAGATGAAGCTCTGGATGGAAAGAGTGATGAGTACAGCTATAATGAAGAGAAAATGAAAGGGATAGAAAACGTAGGAATGGAAGGGAAGGACGGAAAAAAAACAGAAAAGCACACACCCTAAAAATTCATTAAAAGAGAAGGAAGTGAAAAAGGATTAGTGATGGAAACAAAGAAGAATGGGAAACAGAAAGGATAGGGTTGAATATGTGTACTCGAGGAAGGCCCACAGAAGAGAAAGTGAAAGAATGGAAAGAGAAAGGAGGGACAGAGGTGAGGAGGAAAGGTGTGAAGAATGAAGGAAAGAGTAGATGACAGGTAGAGGAAACACACTGAAAGAGGAAGAAGGCACGAGACACGGTATACGGGAGGAGGCAAGGTAGCAGGGAGGCACTGGATGAGGGAGACAAGGGGGGGGAGGGGAGAGGGAGGGGGGAAGGGGGGAGGGGAGGATAGGTGTAAGTTGACTTGGCTCACGCGTCATGTAGTTGGCGAGGCTTTGAGTCGTGTTTTGGACGCGTAATGAGATTCCGGAGCCCTGCACGACGCCCCTGCCCGGCCAGCCTCGAGGGGGGCGAGGCGCGTCAATCCAGACCCTCTCTCTCTCTCTCTCCGCTGAAAGCCACGTGTCCCCTTCGTTGCCGCTTCATCGGAGGTTCGTTTTCAGCGCCACCACCTCCGCCGCTCGGCCGGTCCGCTCAGCCGCGCGCCCTCGCTGACCGGGGATTGTCCTGCCAGGTGGGGCGGCAGCAGGACCGTTGTTGTCCCCTTGTGTGTGTGTGTGTGTGTGTGTGTGGTTTATGTAACTGAAACGGACAAAAGTTTTCAAAAAGTACAAAGTCATGTGTTGACCTGCGGGTTTATGGTCGTATACGTCAGCTGGACCTTCAGCTTGACACTCAACACTTTCTCTCTCTCGCTGGGTCATTCTCTTGTTCAGACAAAGGTGAGTTCGTCGGTCAGTTCATCCAGTCCGTTCGTCCAGTCCTGGCAAAGTAGAAGGACGGACAGCCTTACTAATGGGGTCCGCTGCGGGCCTCGGCCAGGACTTGAACCCAGACCAGAAATTAGGAAGGTCTTTGTTCTCGATGGGAGTCCAATCTGGCATCACAGCGTCAGCGTCCCAACACAAAAGGGCGTCATAAAGAACTAATGGGTCACTATTTCCCCAAATGGTTTCTGATTTATGAGATAACTAATGTTCTCTAATAAAAAATAAGTGCCACGAAAAGTACATTGAAACGTTTTATAAGCTCGTAGATATTTCTCCAGATTTGGCTCCATTCACTTTCACTTCCAAGGATTTTAATTTTCTGCCGTGTGACTTTCAAAGCACAGGTCGGCGGTCCGGCACCCAAAAGGTTCACAGTACTCTTAGGCCTGAGAGAAGGGAAGGGAGCTGCTGCGTGGAGGCAAATTGTGTGGTGAAGAAAGTTGCAGTACCGGCAGAGGCAAGCCATGTACTCATTGAGGTCGCTGAGGAAAGTGTAGTTTGGTTCTCGGAGTATCGGTGTGGCTTTAGGAACAGGCTTCACCTTACCAAAATGAGACACAGCGACCGTACCTGAAGAGCCCCGTCATTTCATTGCGGTGTGGTGACTTGATGGCGTTCGGCGTGAGTGGGCGGCAAGCAGGTACAGGCGAGCACTACTTACGGAGAGCTGCTTGTGGCCTATAGTCTGTAATATTCCCGAACGAACTCGAACGCTTGCAAAAGAGACATATCGCAACGGCACCGAACATCTGTGGATCAAACGATAGTAATATGATTGGAAGACTTGCGGAGAGATAGATAGATAGATAGAGAGAGAGAGAGAGAGAGAGAGAGAGAGAGAGAGAGAGAGAGAGAGAGAGAGAGAGAGAGAGAGAGAGAGAGAGAGAGAGAGAGAGAGAGAGAGAGAGAGAGAGAGAGAGAGAGAGAGAGAGAGAGAGAGAGAGAGAGAGAGAGAGAGAGAGAGAGACGTCTAATACTCTAAGTCACTCATCAACGACTTGGCTCGCGAGGTTATTGGAGATAAATCAATGAGCTCATCTACCTGGGAGGGAGGGAGGGAGGGAGGGAGGGAAGAAGGGAGAAAATGTCAGAGGGGAGAGAGGAAAGATGGGAAAAGAGAGAAAGGGAGGGAAGAAGGGAGAAAAGGGGGAGGGAGGAGAAGAGGGAAAGAGCGGAAGTTAGGGAAAAAGGGGAGAAGGAAGGAAATGTTGAAGGGAAGAGAAAAGGAGGGGGAGGGAGGGGAAAGGTGTCCTGTTCCCTCTAGCATGGACCTCCGCCAATAGTGGTTATAAGAAGAAGAAGAAGAGAAGGAGGAGGAGGAGGAAGAAGAAGAGGAGGAAAAACGGAGGATGTGCTGAGGAGACTGCTGAGTGGACAGGATCAGAGGGAATGGGACGGGTGAAGGGTCGGGAGAGAGAGAGAGAGAGGAAGGGAGGGAGAGGAGGAGAGGAGGGGCAAGGAGGAGAGTCTCGCCGTAAATATAAGTGGTAGTAATTCTGTGACACATTCGCTTCCCTTGGGTGTTAGGGAAGGTCATTCTCTTTGTTCCTGGTGTCCTTTTGCGGCATTCTTCTCTCTCTTTCTCTTTTTATCTCGTTTTGCTTTCTCTCTCTCTCTTACACACGCAATATACATTTTCTTCTTCTCCTTCTTTTCCTCTTCTTCCTTCTCCTCTTCCCACTTCCCCTTCTTCTCCTCTTCCTTCCAGCAGACAGCCTGGTTATAAGTCAACTGATTTCTGTAGCCCGCTCTTCCGTGCTTTCATGTTACCTCCTCTTATTCATTATTATTTCCAGTGTTTTGTTTAGTTTTCAATATAATTATCATCTTAATCACTCACCATCAGATTAGCAACACAAACAACAATTATTTTTTTAACGCTAAGAGGGTAGGAAGTAATAATACAGAACCTTTTTTTTATCATCATTTTATCACCATTTTTGCTTCGTATATATTCTTCAGCGTGAGCCCCCTTTCATTACACTGTACAGGGAAGAGGGGCATCACGAACATCCATATAGCATCCATTACGGAGAGGACAATGAAGTAATAGTAATGATCATAAAAATACAGTAACCTTCCGTCTGTATCACCACTTTCTATATTGTCATCTTTATTATTGTCTACCCTGAACTTCCATTTGGTCCGGTCAGCCAGCCACGACCATCCAGTGTGTGTGTGTGTGTGTGTGTGTGTGTGTGTGTGTGTGCAATAGACAGAATGAGAGAGAAAAAGAAGGAAAGAGAGAGAGAGAGAAGGAAAGAAAGAAAAAAAGAAAGAAAGAAAGAAAGAAAGAAAGAAGGAAAGAAAGTAAAAGAGATAAAGATAGACAGAAAACGAGAGAAAAAGATGAATAAATAAACAAATAAGGAGAGAGAGAGAGAGAGAGAGAGAGAGAGAGAGAGAGAGAGAGAGAGAGAGAGAGAGAGAGAGAGAGAGAGAGAGAGAGAGAGAGAGAGAGAGAGAGAGAGAGAGACAGAGACAGAGAGAGAGAGAGAGAGAGAGAGAGAGTATCGGGTGCAGGAGAGAAATCATAGAGGCACGGAAGTAAAGTGAGAACCATTAATGAGGGCCGGGCCAGATCGAGTTGCGGGACAGAGGAGGAGGAGGAGGAGTGGGAGAAGAGGAGGAGGGGGAGGAGTGGGAGAAGAGGAGGAGGGGGAGATGAGGGTGGCTGCGGGTCTCTTGTGAGGCTGTCTAACCAATACTTACCATCCTCCTCCTCGTCCTCCTCCTCCTCCTCTTGCTCCTTCTGTTCCCCGACGATAGGAAATAATTAACTCGTCCTTATTGTGTACCCCGGCCCGCCTTTACCTCCCGCGGCGCTCAAACGTGTGGTGATTAAGGCGCCAGGTGTGTGTGTGTGTGTGTGTGTGTGTGTGTGCGTGTGCGTGTACGGTTGAGAAACATCACACAACAAATAAAAGTCAAATATAAACAAAAGAGACTCCTCCTTCAATTAAGCATAAACAAAATTAAGTACAGTAATATCTAACCTGGCACCAGACGAAACAGATTCCTTATAAAGTATACAAATAAACGATAATACAATAATACATGTAAAGGCGTTAAAGAAAGGGTTGACAGTTAAGAGTTAAGTCGAGCTCAAAAATGATATCGCTTAGAAAGTATAGCGATGTTTTTGGTTCGGAATAATTTAGGTTTTAGATGTGAAATAATTATATAAACTAGATATTTTGGTGATTAAAGGACTTGTGGTACGGAGAGTTATAGTTTCAGTGGTAGTGGTAGTGGTGGTAGTGGAGGTGTGGCTGCTGCATGTGGTGGTAGTGATGGTTGTCTTGGTGGAGGTGTGGCCAGCTGACCGTCAGGAGCAGTGTTGTAATGTTTTCTTGGCGGCGTCCAGGAGGTGCTTACTGTCCCTTGTAGGCCTCGGCGAGCTCCCGCTTGAGGGCGGTGATGGCCGGGTCCTCGCCGTAGCGCTGGTTGATGGTCACCAGCTGCGGAGGAGAGAGAGGGAGGGAGTTAGCTTGGGTGGTGTTCGAGTGAGATGAAGAAGGATGATGATGGGAGGTTCGCGTGTTGTGTTGTAGTGAGAAAGAATGCATGAGATAAAGACAGGAAGACAGGAAGACACACAAGTAGACAGACAGGCAGATAGAGACAGACAGAAAGATAGAGACAGAAAGAAAGATAGAGACAGAAAGAAAGATAGAGACAGAAAGAAAGATAGAGACAGAAAGATAGAGAGAGAGAGAGAGAGAGAGAGAGAGAGAGAGAGAGAGAGAGAGAGAGAGAGAGAGAGAGAGAGAGAGAGAGAGAGAGAGAGAGAGAGAGAGAGAGAGAGAGAGAGAGAGAGAGAGAGAGAGAGAGAGAGAGAGAGAGAGAGAGAGAGAGAGAGAGAGAGAGAGAGAGAGAGAGAGAGAGAGAGAGAGAGAGAGAGAGAGAGAGAGAGAGAGGTACTTACATAGGACGGTAACTGTTATGATGCCAACTATGCTCACGAGATGGCGCCTAGTTAGCACGTATCACACAATGCAGTTTCCCTTTCTTACCAAGTTCAAGTTCTCTCTTTTAAGAAATACAATAGAGACGCACGACCTAACGAGAGAGTAGAGGATCTTTACCACGGCAATATCCTCTTAGCGGTCTTTTATGCGAGACAAACTAGCTACGTAACTACCTCTAATGAAACTGAAGAAGAGTATTAAGGCTACCGTCCCTACTAAGAGCTTGTTATACCTCCACGCATGAAAAGAGCCTATTCCCGCTTATCTGCCTCTTCCTCGTCCCGTCTCTCTCTCTCTCACTCTCCATCCTCCCTCCCTCTCTGACTACCGACACTGCTAACATTATCTCCACCGTGTTCCTCCGCTGCTCCCTATCTTCTCCCCGCCGTTACTACCAACTGAACTTGCTAATTGCGTGCAGCCCTTTCCCTTCTCCAGTTCGTCCGCCTCCTCCTCCTCCTCCTATTACCACCACCACTACCACTACTACCACTACTGCTGCCACAACTACTGCAACTACTACTATTACCCCACGCAGCGCCTACTCATTACTATGCCTGCTGTTGTTCCCTTCCTCCCGAGGCCTGAATAAACCACCGGCCTTTGTCTGGGTCTCCGTCTTGTCTTGTTGTTGAGGGGAAGTGTACCAAAAGGCTGTCTGTTTTAACGTTTTCGTCGCTTCCTTTTTTTTCATAGTTGTACGTCGGCTCGGGGTGTGGCTACGTCTTCTCTTGTTGTTGAGGGGAAGTGTACCAAAAGGCTGTCTGTTTTAACGTTTTCGTCGCTTCTTTTTTTTCCTAGTTTTACGTCGGCTCAGGGTGTGGGCGTCGCCAAATTGTCGTACTCTGAACACTTCATTTATCATTTTTAGGCTCCAAGACGGTCGTAACCACACAAATAGTATTTTTTATAGTGTTTTTTTGTTTGTTTTACGGCAAAGAAGACAGCTCAAGGGTACAAAAAAAAGGAAACAATAATAAAAAAAAGCCCGCTACTGGCTGCTCCTAAAAAAAGAATCAAAAGAGGTTGCCGAAAGAGAGGTCAATTTCATGTAATAGTGTAATAGTGTATTTTATATATTGTTATGTACATAAAGCTCATATTTCATTGGTCTTTACATTTTACTTATTTTTTATCTTTCTTTATTTTTGTATTCTTGGATGTTTGTTTCCCTACCTCACTGCCCCCCATTTCAATATTATCCCGTTCTCATTTTTCTTTTCCCATTGCTTTCACTTTCCTTCATTTATTATTATCATAAGAGACGAATCAGGTAGAGAGAAAGGAGTGCGGACACCATTAGTTACCTGTTCACGAGCCCCAAAAACCTGAGACGCCGAGAAAGAGAAAAGGAAAGTGATCTCAGGTGTTTGGGGGGCTCATGAACAGGTAACTAATGGTGTCCGCACTCCTCTCTCTCTACCTGATTCGTCTCTTATAATAATAATAAATAATAATAATCCAACGGCATTCATTCCCTTTTGTTTCTCACACTCAAGCTTGTGCCGTCAGATTATAATTTATCATGTTTTTTTTCTCTCTTATCTTTTTTTGTGAGCATTTTTAAAGGGGCTGTAGTCACTAAGCCATTGTTCTGTACCGTGCTTTGTCTCTGTCTTGTTATCGTTGTAGTAAGAGAGGCTTTCAGAACGGACGTAATTTATCATGTTCTCTGTTTATATTTATCTGTCTCCGTCTAAGTATTTATTTATCTATATATCTATCTGTATCTATCTATCTATCTATTTTAACCTTAATTTATTTTTCCTCTCTCTCTCTCATTTTCTTTGTCTATATTTCTCTATCTCCGTCTATCTATTTATTTATCTATATATCTATCTATCTGTCTATCTATCTATTATCTATTTTAGCCTTACTCTCCTCCATAACCATCCCCTATAACACACAGAAACTTTAGCTCAATCACCGTTTTTTTCTTTCCTCTCTCTCTCTCTCTCTCTCTCTCTCTCTCTCATTTTCTTTGTCTATATTTCTCTATCTCCGTCTATCTATTCATTTATCTATATATCTGTCTATCTGTCTATCTATCTATCTATTTTAGCACACAGAAACTTTTAATTCAATCTTTGTTTTTATTCTTTCCTTCTTTTTTCCTCTCTCTCTCTCATGTTCTTTGTCTATATTTCTCTATCTCCGTCTATCTCTTCATTTACCTATCTATCTGTCTATCTATCTATCTATCTATTTTAGCCTTACACTGCTCCATGACCATCCCCTATAACACACCGAAACTTTTAATTCAATCTTTGTTTTTATTCTTTCCTTCTTTTTTTCCTCTCTCTCATGTTCTTTGTCTATATTTTTCTATCTCCGTCTATATATTTATTTACCTATCTGTCTTCCTATCTATCTATTTTAGCCTTACTCTCCTCCATAACCATCCCCTATAACACACAGAAACTTTTAATTCAATCATTGTTTTTATTCTTTCCTTCTTTTTTCCTCTATCTCTCTCTCTTGCCGCTCTTTGCCGAACAGCCCCCGCACCCTGTTATCAATATGACGCCCTTGTCTCGTAGCGCCGTGCTCTACAAACCGTCCGCTCACTGTCATAGTTATTTTTTCACTCTCTCTCTCTCTTCATCTACTTCCCCTTCCTATGTTTTACCTTCCTTTGACTCGGACAAACACAAACGTATCTGGTCACCCCCAAAATTGAAAATCCAATCAAAACTTTTAGATGTTTCTTTCCTTCGTGGGGGCAAAAACTGATTTTTTTTCCCAAGGCTGCCCGGCCCGCACCCTCCTCCTCTTTCTCTCTTTCTTTCTCTTTCTCTCTTTCCCTCTCTCCTCGCATGATAAAAAAAAGAGTGAGTTAGCTTCAAAGTCAAAAGGAAAAATTGGGCCGAAAAGTGGTTCTTCTCGTGTTGTTTGTACTGTTACTCAACTTTTTTCTTTATTGATAAAGAAATATTCCTTTTTAAGTTTACAGAGTGCACCTGTGTAAGTTTCTGAATACGTTATATGGGTTAGTTTATTGCACGGCTCTTGCTTTCACCTACAGCGTTTACTACCCCCCCTCCCCACACACACACAATAAAAACACATAAAACAGAACACCCACTCAAACACACCCACACAAGCTTCCTCCCACGTTTCTCTCATTCACACACACACACACACACACACACACACACACACACACACACACACACACACACACACACACACACACACACACACAAACACACGTCCTCCCCAATTTATCTTTCATTCACACACACACACACACACACACACACACACACACACACACACACACACACACACACACACACACACACACACACACACGGCCTACCAAATTTATCTTTCATTCACACACACACACACACACACACACACACACACACACACACACACACACACACACACACACACACACACAATCACAAACAAACAAACAAACACACACACATAACCCCACTCCTCCTCCACTCCACATCCCCCGCCCCCCACTTTCCAAACAATCGCTGCCGTTTATTCAATACGAAAGAGCTCTGTCCATGTTCGTCTCGGGCCCACCAATAACACACACAGAGCGCCGGCCCAAAAATGCCCGTGCGTTGGCAAATTCCAATAAATTCACCAAAGAATTTATTGGTCCACTTTCAGCGCTCCAAAAATTAAAAAGTTTGACAGTTTTTACACCTGGACAGGGAAGCGAAGGGGAGAGAGGAGAGGCAAAGCGAAAAAGAAGGGAGAGTAAAGAGGGAAGCCAAAACAGAGAGAGGCCGCCAGGGAGAGAGAGAGAGAGAGAGAGAGAGAGAGAGAGAGAGAGAGAGAGAGAGAGAGAGAGAGAGAGAGAGAGAGAGAGAGAGAGAGAGAGAGAGAGAGAGACGGAAAGACAGGCAGACAGACAGAGACAGACAGAGAGACAGACGGAAAAAGAAACTGAAAATAAACAGCCAGACAGGTTAACAGACATAAACTGAGAGGCAGAGAGATATGCAATAAAACTGAGAGACAGACAGACATCTCTACTCACATAGACCGATGGGAAGACAGAAAAGTGACAGATATTCCCAAAGACACAGACATGCAGAATTAGAACCTAAGAAAAAAATATGAAGAGGGGACGAGACGAGGAGGAAGAACTACAGGAGAAGAGAAGACAGCACAAAGGGGAGCAAGAGGAGGAGAGCGCAGGAGGGATGGACGAAGGAAAGGAAAAGAAGAGAGAAAAAAGCGAGCAGGGAAGGAAAGAAAGACCGAGGCTGCCTAAAAATACTAACGAGAACACTGGAGAGAACAGAGCCAGTCGCCGCAGGGCACGAAGGCAGAAAGCGAGGAGGGGAGGTCGGTAAATAACGTCAACAACAAGAGGAATAACAGTAACAAGCGACCCCAGCGAGGAAAGATTGACCGGCGTAACGGTAACAATGGATATAACAAAGCCGGGAAGGGGGAGGCTGCGAGAGAGACGGAGAGTGGAAACACCGAACGTTGCAACAATAAGACACACCTGAATGTATCTACCTCCAGGTGTATCACTTTAGACGATTGTAGCAAGAGTAAGAATGATTGACCTACATTCAGTGACGCAACAAATAACAATAACACAAAGCAGTAAACGAGAGAGAGAGAGAGAGAGAGAGAGAGAGAGAGAGAGAGAGAGAGAGAGAGAGAGAGAGAGAGAGAGTGAGAGTGAGAGAGAGAGAGAGAGAGAGAGAGAGAGAGAGAGAGAGAGAGAGTGGCAGAAACAGAAAAGACAAACAGGCTAGGAAACTGTGGATACCGCCATGGTCACCACTAACAAGCTATCATCTGGCAACAACGCCCTAAATGGAGATAAACTGTGCAGGGAATCACAGTAAACGGGCTCAGAATAGGAATCAGCAAATATTGACTAGAGCATCAGCAACAGGAGCAGTAAGTAGCGGGCTTTTTTTTTCATTATTGTTTTCTTCTTTTTTACGCCCTTGCACTGTCTCCTCTGCTGTACTCGTAACTCACGCATTACAATGAAAATAATCCGTGGAGTAAGAAACAGTAAACGTAGAATTGTGTGCACGGCGTTTAAGCGTCTTGTGGAAGTCCCGGGGCGGCTTATCTTTGAAAAATAAATAAAAAAGCAGATACGCATTAAATGAAGAGAGTCAGTTCAGGGGGAAACAGGAAACGGCGAGGTGTTTACAAGGCACTCAAGTGGAAGAACAGGTCCATTTGTGTTCCCTTTGTGTCTGTCCCACGCCTAAAACACTGATGACGACGTATTGAATGAAGAGTAAGTTCGGGGGGAAACAGGAAACGGCGAGGTGTTTACAAGGCACTCAAGCTGAAGAACAGGACCATTGGTGTTTCCTTGGTGTCCGTCCCACGCCTAAAACACTGATGACGACGCATTAAATGAAGAGAGTCAGGCGGAGAGGAAACAGGAAGTGACGAGGCATTCACAAGGTGTTTACCCGGAAGAACAGGAGCCACATTCTCAAACGTTTCGGCGCCCCAGCACACATATTTGACACGCTTTTCGTAGGAGTTTTGGGGCATTTCCAGGGGTAGTTTAATGGCCTTGGTGGTAGTTTGACCCTTCTTTTATGCTATGACTGTGAAAAAGCACTCATGAAAACCAGATTGATCTCCTTTTTGACCTTTGGAAATAGTTGATGCGAGAGGTGAAAGCATCTGAGAATACCGCCCCAAGTCCCTTGATGCTCCCTTAGTGTCTTCCCCACGCCTGAAACACTAATTATGACGCGTAAGATGAGGAGAGAATCAAGTACAGGAGGAAAGAGCAACGACGAGGTGTGTGCATGACGTTTCAGCTACAAAGCAAATCCCTGTATGTTCCCTTGGCTGCCTCCCCACGCATAGACTACTAATAACGAAGCTTAAGATGAAGAAAGTATCAGTGGAGGAAGACAACGAGGTGTGCGCAACCCGGAAATGGCGAGGTGTGTGCAAGGCGTTTAAGGTACAGAACAGATAAAGTTTTTTTTTTTCTTCAATGGCTTTCTCACACATAAAACATTAATGATGAACAGCGAGTAGCGGTCTTTTTTTTATTATTGTTTCCTTTTTTTGTGCCCTTGAGCTGTCCCCTTTGTTGTAAAAAAAAAGAAGAAAAAAAAGAGAAAGAGAAAGTCATATCAGGAAGAAACAGTAAACAACGAGATATGTACTCTATGTTTAGGCCGAAGAACAGACTCCTTGATGACGCGTAAAAAGATGATGACACGTAAGATGAAAAGAGAACCAAGTGCAGGAAGAAACACTAAGCAGAAAGGTGTGTGCATGACCCGTATTAATAGACATTTCGTCGCCAAAGTTCACATATTTGACAAGGCTTTCGTAGGAGTTTTGGCTATTTCCACGAGTAGTTTTATGACCCTGGTGATAGTTTGACCCTCCTTCTGTACCGTGAACCTAAAGAAACACTCATTAGAACCTAAACCGAAGAACAGGTCCCTTGATGATGCGTAAAATGAAGAGAATCAGTTAAGAATGAATTGAGATGTGTTTGACAAGGCTTTCATAGGAGTTTTGGCTATTTCCACGAGTAGTTTTATGACCCTGGTGATAGTTTGACCCTTCTTCTGTACCGTGAACCTAAAGAAACACTCATTAGAACCCGATTGATCCCCTCTCAAACATCAAGGTGTGTTCACGATGTTAGGCCGAGGGACAAGTCGTGTGGTCGTCCTGCCCGTGCCGGCTTACTGCTGCAAAAATCACGCTACACCTGCTGCACACGGAAAGAAAACGTGCCTTGCAACCACGCGTGCCTGGCCGCTCACGAGAGAGAGAGAGAGAGAGAGAGAGAGAGAGA
>NC_066523.1:21238177-21243177 GCF_024679095.1 Eriocheir sinensis | reverse complement strand
ACTCACTAACATATTCAACCAGTCTGTTCAATTGGAAAAGGTCCCGGAAGACTGGAAGATGGCGAACGTAACACCAATTTTCAAAAAAGGAGACAAAAGCGTTGCATTAAACTACAGGCCCATAAGTTTGACATCAGTGGCAGGAAAAATACTCGAAAAGATTATTAGAGACAAACTTGTTAAGTTTCTAGAAGACAATAATGTAATCTCCGACACCCAGCATGGCTTCAGAAACAAGCGCTCCTGCCTAACGAATTTATTAGACTTCTTCCAAGGTATATATAAGAACTGGGATGCCCACATCCCCAGTGATGTTATATACCTGGACTTTCAGAAAGCCTTCGACAAGGTACCGCACGAGTGACTCCTTAAGAAACTGCACTCGGCGGGCATTGGAGCCAATCTGATCGCGTGGATAAGAGATTGGCTCACCGACAGAAAACAACGAGTACTACTCAACGGACAGCCTTCCGATTGGCTTCCAGTCACTAGTGGAGTGCCTCAAGGGTCAGTGCTGGGACCCATTCTCTTCATCATATATATCAACGACCTCGAATCAGGACTGAAATCCACAATATCGAAATTTGCTGATGACACTAAGGTGGGGGGAAAGGCCCTCACAAAGACCGACTGCGAAATCATTCAGAAAGACCTCAATCACATTATCGAATGGTCGGAAAAATGGCAAATGTCCTTTAATGTTGACAAATGCAAAGTCATGCACATTGGGTCCAGAAATAGTAACCACACATACATCATGAATGGGAGACCTCTGCAAGCGATGCAGGAGGAAAAGGATCTTGGAGTCACTATCAGCAGTGACCTGAAACACGCGAATCACTGTAAAAAAGCATACAACAAAGCCAACACTATGCTCGGGTTCATAGCGAGGAACTTCGAGTGTAAAACGCCAGACGTGATGCTATCCTTGTATAATTCCATGGTAAGACCGCACCTCGAGTATGCAGTACAGTTCTGGTCTCCTAATTACAGAAAGGACATTGATTTACTGGAAAGAATTCAGCGACGCGCCACGAAAATGATACCAACCTTAAGGGCTCAACCGTACGAGGAACGACTCAAGCGACTCAATCTCTTTACATTAGAGAAAAGACGCCTACGAGGAGATATGATTCAAGTCTTCAAGTATCTGAAAAAATTCAATAACGTCGATTACTCCAATTTCTTTGAATTGCAAACCAACCTAAGAACTAGAAATAACGGTTTACCCATTCAGTCTAGTCGATGTAACACAGACATCGGAAGGAGTTTCTTTTCAAACCGAGTCATCCGTCACTGGAACAATCTTCCTTCAGAAGTAGTAAATGCGAATACTATCAACTCCTTCAAATATAGAATCGACCGTCACTTCGCTGCGTCGGGAGTAAACTGAATATTGAGTTGCTTTCATCTGTTCCTCAATATCGAGGTGCTTTCATCTGCTCCTCAATGTCGAGGTGCTTTCATCTGTTCCCCAGGCCCCAGACTGTCGAGCAGATTAAATCACCAAAGCGGGCAACCTCGTAATGAGCCAATAGGCTCTCTGTTGCCTGCGTTTCCATGTTTCCATGTTTCCATGTTTCCTCCTAGTCTTCTTCCTCTTTCTCTTCCTAACTCCCGTTCCCTTCACAGTCCGCGTCCAGAACTATCCCTCAAACAGCTCCTTATCGAAGGCTTCTTGAGATCTTGACACATCGGCCACAAGTAGCCCGGCCTGGCGTCCCGTCCCTCCGTTACCCAACACCACGGTCAGGTTTCCGCGGCAAGATCAATTTCTCAAGCCTTTTACTGACCACCTCTAGAGTCTTTTGCTATTTTCATGATCAAGCACATATATTTCTCCTATCAATTAGTATTTTAGTGTTTCTTTGACATAATAAGTGGCGTTTCAAGGCATTTTATATTGCATCTTGGATATGTTTTTTTCTTTGGCAAATTTCGAGATAGTAGTTCTAGTTATATTGTTTGAACTATCCTTGCTATAATGACATTTGTGATTGGAATAATAATAATAATGATGATAATAATAACAATATTAATAATAATAATAATAATAATAATAATAATAATAATAATAATAATAGTAATAATAATAGTAATAATAATAATAATAATAATAATAATAATAATAATAATAATAATAATAATAATAATAATAATAATAATAATAACAACAACAATTATGTATATAACTTTGAATTCAGGTATGATTCTCTCTCGGCCCCTGGATCAGTTTCTCTTACCATTATATTATTTTCTTGCTTGTTATCTTTACGTGACGTTTTCTATTCCCCGTTGTCTCCTTGGACGCGACGCAGTGAAAATGAGAGTAAAAATGTGAGTGAAAATGAGAGTGAAAATGTGAGTGAAAATGAGAACTCGGATCTTGACACATTTAAGTCTCATTTTCTTTTCACGCTCCCATTTTCCTCCCCATGTAACAGTCCTCCTGTCTTTCTCTACCTTTCTGTGTATGTGTGTGTGTGTGTGTGTGTGTGTGTGTGTGTGTGTGTGTGTGTGTGTCTCTCTCTCTCTCTCTCTCTCTCTCTCTCTCTCTCTCTCTCTTCAGTTTTGTTTTTCCGTATCACGAACTTCCTATATTTTTAGTTCGATATTTTTTTTCTTTTTTCCATTCGCCTTTTTCTCTTTGCTCTTCGTTCGCTTATCGTGCTCTTTTGTTTTCATTGTTTGTTCGTATTTTTCATTCACTTATCCGCTCCTCTTTTTCCACTTCGCCTCGGATCTTTATAATATATTTCCCTTACCAATTTTCAGCTCAACTTTTTTACCGCTCTCCCCTTGCTCTCTTTTTTTTTATTTCTCTTTGTTTTTTTCTCCTTTTTATTTTTTCTATTTGTCCAGCTCTTTATCTTTTTACGTTCCCTTCAGCTGTCCATTTCTTTGCCTCTTTTTTCCTTTTTTGATACATATTTGCCGGTCTATATATTTATCTATGCTATATTTTGTCGTATTTATTATTTCCTTTTCATATTAGTGGCCTCCCTTTCTGTTCAACGTATTTCCTTTTGCAGTCTTTTCCTGTATGTATTTATCTATCTATCCTATCTTTTACGTTTGTTTCATCTGTCCTTTTCTTTCTTTTTTTTCTTTTTTTAAACCATATTTGCTGGTCTGTATATTTATCTATGCTTTTTTCTTCTTAATTATTTCTACTTACATCATTTTCCGGTGTTCCTGTTCAGCTTTTTTCAACTTGCCGTCTTTTTTTGTATGTATCTACTTAACTATCACTTTATCTTTTACGTTTACCTATGCTATATATTGTCTTCTTAATAATCTCCATTTTATAATATTTTCGTTCGTTTCTTTTCTGGTCATTTCATTTTGTGGTCTCTTGTGTCTCTTGCTTTTTCTCAATTTGCGTTTTTTTTTGTATGTATCTATTTAACTGTCACTTCATCTTTTACGTTTACCTGTGCTATATAATGTCTTCTTAATAATTTCCATTTTATATTATTTTCGTTCGTTTCTTTTCTGGTCATTTCATTTTGTGGTTTCTTATGTGTTTCTATAACTTTATCAGTCCTCTCCTTTTTTTTGTTTTTGTTTTTTATAGTTTGTTTCGCTCCTCTTTTTTTTTTCTTTTCTTTTCTTTCTTTTTTTTGCCGCAGGTTTTGCCTCCTCCCATCCTTCGCGGCGGCAACCTACTTCCTTTTGCCTGATGCGTTTTGCTGGGCTGCGTCAGTCTGTCATGCTCTCTTTAGCAAACCTCGTGTCCCTGTATAACTTCCCGCAGATTCAGAAGGCGGGGAGGGCACGGGAATATTGAAGGAGGGGCGGGAAGACGTGTGAGGGGAGGAGGGTACACGGGAGGGACGGAAGGAGGAAAGCTGCAGGGGATAAAAAGACAAAGAAACGTATGAGAACAGAGGCATTGGAGGGATGGAAGATAGACCGGGCATAAGGCAGGATGAAAAATGAGAGATGGAAAAATGAAAGACAAGAGTGATGCAAAGGAACAAAGGATGGCAAAGACACTGGACAGATGGCGGAGGAGGAGAGAGGGGAAGGCGTGATCCTGTTCAGGGAAGGGAAGGAAAGAAAGGGTGAAGAGGGCTTAAGATGAGGAAGGGGAGGAGAAAGGACGGAGAAAAACATTGAAAAGACGGAGAGAAGTATGTTGTAAGGGATGAGAGGGGAAATGAGAGGAGGAAGAGGGAGACTGAGAGAGACAGAAAGACAGCAGGAGGGAAAGAGGGAAGGTGACATGTAGGGTTTAAGAGGGGAGACGAGAGGAGACTGGAGAATGTTAAGGATTGGAAGGTAAATTTGGTAGAGTGGAAAAAGGTAGCTGAGAGGATAAAGGGAAAGTGAATAGGAGTGTATGGACGAAGCAGAGAGCAGGAGAGAAGGAGAGGAGAAGGTGCCAGGGTTTAAGAGAGGGGAGATGAAAGAAGACAGGAGAATGGAAAGGAAGGAAAAGGAGATTAAGTAGGGTGGAAAAGGGGAGTTGAGCTGATAGAGGGAGAGTGGAAAGAAGTGTAGGAAGGAAGTAGAGGAAGATTAGGTGAGGTGGAAAAAGGGAGATGAAAAGTGGGAGGGAGAGCAGAGGGGAAGGAAACAGGAGAATACTAGGATGGAAGAGGGGAGAAAAGTGAAAAAGAGGGGAAAGGAAAAGATGTGGTAGGGTGGAAGAGAGGAACAAGAGGAAAACAAGAGGACAGTTGGAGAGAAGATAGGAAAGAGGGAAAATATGTGGCAGAGTAGAAAAGGGAAAGAATAAGAGGGGAGTGGGAGGAGAGAGTAGGATAGGAGGGAAGGAAAGGAGATAAGAATTGAAGAACAAGAGGAGAGTGGGAGGAGAGAGGGAGGATAAGAGGGAGGGAAAGGAACTAAAAAGGGAAAACAAGAGGGGATAGGGAGGGGGGGAGGATAGGAGGGAAGGAAAGGAGATAAAAAATGGAAGAACAAAAGGAGAGAGGGAGGAGGGAGGGAGGAAAGGAGGGAAGGAAAATAGATAGAAATGGGAAAACAAGAGG